>NW_006889849.1:65420-77468 GCF_000231115.1 Vittaforma corneae ATCC 50505 | reverse complement strand
TTCAATTTTTGATAACGCCTTTTAAATTTCACACCACAATGGAAAGTACAAATAAATTAGAAATGCACGCATTCTATCTGTCTTGTATTCAAAATTCTAAACTTCATTTTCTTTGATACTATAACAAACCATCCATCTATAAATACAGGATGTTCATCTGCTATCAAGTCTTTAAGAAACACTTTCTTATCTATTAAATACTTGACAATCTTACCTGTAAAATCAAAATCAGAAATTTTCAATTCACCACAGAAAACTACGGAGTTCATTTATAATGGGCAGTAAAGAATCTACCATAATGTAATCCTTTGAGTTCTCGCTCTCAACAAAAAAATACTGATCTTTTACAAAACAACCCTGATAACCCAACAAAATTTCATGATCTGTTGATTCTATTTTGAAATTAAAGCTTTTAAATGAAGCATATGCTTCTTTAGTCAGTGCGGCATTATCATTTGACAATCCAACCCCCGGAAGACATTCAAATTGATGTTTTTCATTTTTAGGTATTTTGTAAGAATTGCTTACATGCTTTACATTCTCTAATGCTTGTAATCCAGCTTTCGAATTATTAATCAATACAATTTCAAAATTATCCGAAATAGAATCTTTTACCATTTCATATTGTTCAATACAAAAGAATACAAAATTCTTATGCATTTCTACCTCTTTTAAACTCTCTACAACTCTTAAATTACAATATTTTCTCACAGGAAAGGGCTCTGCAATACTAAAGAAGTCATTATTTAGCCATTCGCTATGAACGTTTAATAGAAGATCAAGTTTTGTAAAAAATTCAGAAACAATAGTAATGGGAACACCAGTTTGATCAATAACTGAAAGAACGTGCACAAGCACTTCAATAAAAAATGTAGGAAGATCAACAGGCATAGCTAATGGCTTGATACTTGAAGAAGCTCTTAAGGCGTATTCTCTAATATACTTTGAAAATAGTTCAATAGGACCAAAATCATCGCCATATTCTCTGTTGATTATTAAATAGTCAGCTTTGATTGGAGCAGCTTCAATTGAGAACCTTCTTTTATGGGAGTATGAAGTTAAAATAAGTATACTTTTAGTGTTTGGAAATATAATTTGATAATTACACCAGCCCAAGAAAGTGCCGCAAGGCACAGATTGTAATACATAATCATCAAACTCAACAATCTGATTATATTTGATAAAAATAACGTTGTTTTTAAATTCTTCTAAGTCAATATCATCCATTTGTACAATTTTGTATCTAACGGAATCGATAATTTTTTGATCCAAAGCTATGTGATCATCAGCGTGCTTTTCATCGCTTTTTATATATTTTAACGGCGTATTAAAATCTGAACTAAAAAATTTTTCAATAATTTCTTCTTCATTCATGCCATCATACGAAACTGTCAAACTTTTCAACTGCTCATATCTTAACAGTATTTGCTCAAAAACAGGCCTTGTTAAGTATATTTTTGTATTTTTTAAAAACATTGCACCAATAGATTTTGAGTTTGTAATAAACACAGAGTCAATATCATCAAGGCACCTAACCACGAACTTTAAAGGCTTATGAGGATCCTTAAAAGATGCAAATCTAAAATTTTTACCATAAATTGAGGAGTGACAATCAAAAAGCCAAGTGAACTGTGACGTATTAACCTGCACTTGAGAGTTTTCTCCATTTCTTAGCACTTTAAAAGAAGCCATTGGGGAAAAATTTTTTCAAGACAAAAGGAAAAGAAATTATAAGCTTATTTTATATTTACACATACTTTAACAGATGTATATAAAAATTCTCAACTTTCAATTGTACTCATTATATACCATCCTTTAGGATAAATGTGAAAGCTCTAGACAAAGAGCTGCAGATTGTCAAGTGTCAAATCTATCGGAAATTGTTTTATAGTTAAAATTGTCACCAATAAAATTGGACGGCTTTACCGTATCAGTTTTCTATCTAAAACATTAAGGGTATCCAGCCCTGTTCAAAACTGCCCTATGAGATTTTCTACTGAGAATGAAAGCTTGCTTAAGAGCTTCTTCACTTCAAAGGATAAAGAGAAGGTAGTAGCCATTGCCAATAAAAGACTAGAAGCGAAAACAAACAAGCTTCTTGAAGCAATGGGATCGGAATACTCCACTCTGGTGGATGCCTGTGATATTTTGGATATTTTGTGGGATAAAGTAAATGATCTTAAAATAATAAACACTGAAGTGTCAAGGCTGGCAAGTAGTCTTTTGATTAGTGTTAATGAGAACAAACGACAGGAAAAAGAGCTAGCACAGTGCCATGATAGAATTTCTGTTGTTCAAGGAGAGCTTTTAAATCTAGAAAAGGTTTCTAGAACAGAAAGATGAAGCAACAAAACTCTTGGAAACCTTAAATACAAACGATAGTGAGCAGAATTCAACAAGTAATCAAATAGTGGATGCATATTTTAAGATTGTCAGGGATATCACACAGATGGAGAAACAAATTGATTTATTTAAACACTACTACTTTTATGGTATATTTTTAGATGAAGTCAACAAAATCAAGGAAAACTTTGGATTGGTCCTTAAAGAAAATATGAGAAAATTTTTAAATCAAAACTGGGGTGAGATCGGAAAAGAGCTTGAAATTTCTGGAAGGTTCAAAGTATTTGATGAGATTAGAAATAAAAAGCATGATATATGCAATGAACACATAAAAGAGACAATGTATTGTATTAAGCAGTTAGAATACACTGTTTCTCTCATTGAACTGTTAATAGTAGAAGAAAGAACAAGAATGTTCAAGGAAATTGAGAAACAAACCCAGTGCAGTCAAGAAGAAGCCGATCAGATTGTGTGCTTTTACATTGGAAACATTTTACTTTCACACATTCTTTCCGATGCTTTTCCCAATGTTGAAACTTTCTATTCACAAATGTTCTTGAACCTTTCAAGATACTCAATATGTCAAATTAACCTTATTTCGAAACTGAGAATTCTTACTGAAAAGCTAGGAATATTTAATAGCGATCTTGATCATAGCATAGAAACTATAGTTTACAATTATTTTGGAAGTGAGTTCGACCCAAAAGCTCTGTTTAAACTCTCGGAAGAGGATATTTCACTGAAAATTTTTAAATGCTATGATTTTTTAAAATCAATTAATAGTTACGAAAACGAGTTTGATGAAGTATTTCTAAAAAAAATCGACAATTCACTACTTTTCATTCTAAATAGTACACCATTCGAGCAATTCTTTACAAGGCTAGAAGACGTCAAGAATATCATTTCAAAATTAAGGTTGAAAGATGAACACTTTAATGATTATTCATTTGAATGTATTGACGAAATTCAAAAGAGCATTTGGAAATTGTCAGAAGGACAGGCAAACGATTTACAAGCATTCGCAAAGCATAACAATGCTGAAGATGTTGTCAAAAAGATATTGGCCCTTAAAGAAGTTAAAAACAAAGACTTTAAGGAAAAGTTTGTCCAAGTTTTAGCAGATAAAGTCGATGAAATATTTGAAAATAGATCGCAGGAAGACAAAGCATTATTTTTAGACACAGCAAGAAGAAATTTATTGTGATGATAAATACACAATATTTATGGTCTTTTTATGCATCACAGTCTTTCAACTTTTATACTCATTCCATAATGTTAGCAATTTAAAAGAACAAAGACCCAAATGACGCTTTTTTCTCAGACAGGGTGAACCTTGAATCTGTAACTTTGAGGAAAAGGCAATTTTGACACTCTTGAAAGCCAGAATAAACCTTTCCATTATTACATTCCATTTATTTTAGAGTAAAAGTATGGAAAAACATTGTTTACTTAAAGAGTAGCCAAACTTGAATTAATGCACCTAAAAGGCCACCCGTGAACTCACCAACGTAATATTCCCAGGCATCGCTATTCCATGTGTTTCCAAGTAAGTTTGGCGCAAATATTAAACCCGGATTGAAGGCACCTCCTGACGTGGTGCCAGCAAGGAATGCTAAGAAACCAAGAGTCAGACCTATTGTAAGTGGAACAACAATACTTCTATCAACCTGTGGCTTGTCACCATAGAGAGAAACTTCTGGGTTTCTTCGTGAGTTTATACCATTTTCAAAAGCTACAAACACCAAAATGGCAGTTAACGTAAATTCAGTGAAAAACAGAGATGTATTGCTTACATCTGGATTTACACGACCTGGCGATATTAAATCCATTGTCTCCTTCCACCCTAACGAGAAGTTCACTTTAGCAACACAAGCAGCAAGAATAAACCCTATTTCCTGAGCAATAATGTAGCACAGACCAGCAATGATTGGCAGTTTAAAGGTCAGAATTGCGGACAGTGTGATCGCTGGGTTAAAATGGCAAATGGTATGATCCAAGAAAGTGTATATTACAACTATACCTGAAAACCCTACGGCAAGTGGGACAAATACATCCGAAGAAGTGACTTCAGGGCCTTTTACATTTAGTGATGTAGAGTATATGGCATATCCAAATATAAACGTACACACGCATTCAGCCAAAAGACTCTGAAGAAATGCTTTATTAATTCTCATGGTATGGGCTTGAGAAGAAACTAAATAAACAAAAAGGTAAAAACAAATAATGTAGTTAAATAAATTGTAAATAAAATCCAAGTAGTTGACAATGCATAATACTATAAAGCAATGTAAATGTAATCACAGTACATTTTACTCATCCACCTGCTTAAGGTTTGATGTTCTTATTAAATTCTATTTTATGTATTAAAATGATCAACACATCATATTTTAAAGATGGCAATCAAATTAAAACCAATACACACAGAAACTCTCTGGAATGAAAGGACTCTTATCAAATAGCATTACTTATGCTATTACATTATAATTTGAAGTGTGTCTTCAACTTGACGAATGCTAGACCATATTTTTCTAACAAACACACCTGATGAACATTGAGTAATCAAGCATTTCTACTTTAGTTTTCATAAGTATGTTGTGCATAATAGTCATCTTAACGGCTGTAAGCCATATCTGATAATGTCATTGCTCTCTTAGTGTTGCATTTTTAACTTATTTTTTGAGTTAGTTATTGGTTCTTAACCCCTGTCTTTCCTCTATGAGAATTTCAATAGAGTACTCCTTAAATGGCATCACCATCGGAAAGAATAGAGCAAATAGAAAGAGAACTCCAAAGATACACAGCCAAAAAATCCAGTGCCAAAACATTAGCTGCAATAGGCTCGAGCATCTCAGAGAGAGTTAAAATTCTAAATGATGTTCATGACGAGCTAATCGCCATTTCTAAAGAGCTGTATTACTATGATATGGTAGATTATTTAGGAAACTTGAGAATAGATGCACTAAAGCTTTCACAGTGCCTTGTACTTGCCAAAGAGCTTGACAAGGCAAAGCAGAAGTTTAAAAATGATAAAGAAACTAAATACTTAGAACAGGGCGAAAAGCTACAGAAAAGGGTGTTTTGGGTGGGCACAAACATAATTAAAGCTTATATAAAAAACCACGAGGCCTTGGAAGATATCAGAAACTTCTACATTGAAAGCCCTGAAAGTGTTAAGGAAAAGATAAGGAAACATTACTTTTCACAGAGAATAAAAGACATTGAAAGAAACATCAGAGCATGCTCTGAGGAAGTAGAGAAAAACTACCAACTACTAATAATGGGAGAGGTACTTGCATTTGAGGAGACGTTTTGCAATGGAGTTGACACTTCAATGCAAAAACCAGGCACTTTTGGGTTTCATATTTTAATGGTTTTTAAGAGTATCTGCAATAAAAAAAACAAGGACAGGATAAGAGCCATCCTGAAGGAAATATCACAGAAACCATCCCTCACAAAAATAGATGAGCTGTTCACGAGTGCTGCCAAGGCGCATTATTCATGGCACAACACAAAATCAATCGAGCTTTAAAAATCAACAATAAATTAAACAATATAAATAACCCCTTTTAAGGACAATGCTTTTAATAGCCATTTTTGCAAGGTTGGGTTGTGTTAAATAGCTTGCACAGCCAGAGCAGTCTTTCACCGCAGTCCTTCCGGTTTTGCATTTTGTAAA
This sequence comes from Vittaforma corneae ATCC 50505, assembly GCF_000231115.1. Classification (NCBI taxonomy): domain Eukaryota; kingdom Fungi; phylum Microsporidia; family Nosematidae; genus Vittaforma; species Vittaforma corneae. The sequence goes on along the minus strand of NW_006889849.1, from coordinate 71,449 downwards.
GAAAAATTTTTTAGCCCAATGTCTGTTCAAAAGTTCGGAATAACAACGCAGAAAGAGGATAACTTTCATAATTGGTACACGCAGGTAGTTCTCAGGGGAGAACTGCTGGATTACTACGACATCAGAGGATGCTTTATTATGAGACCTGCATCGATGTTCATGTGGTCCTCAATACGAAGTTGGTTCGAGTCCCGAATACAAAAAATGGGTATTCAAGAATGCTACTTTCCAATGCTAGTGTCTAAAAGGAACCTTGAGCAAGAGAAGGATCATCTGGAAAATTTTAATCCCGAACTCGCATGGATCACTAAGTGTGGCGAGAAAGATCTGGAAGAGCCGGTAGCAATTAGACCTACATCGGAGACAATTATGTATCCGGCATTCGCAAGATGGTTAAGCTCGTATAGAGAGCTTCCTCTCAAGCTCAACCAGTGGTGCTCCGTGTTGAGGTGGGAGGTCAAGTCCACACTTCCGTTTATTCGAGGCAGAGAGTTTCTATGGCAGGAAGGACATACGGCATATTACAAGAAGGATGAGGCTGAAAAAGAGACTTTAGAAATTTTAGACTTATATGAGCAGGTTTACCGGGATCTTCTGGCGGTGCCTGTTATCAAAGGTAAAAAGTCAAAGAAAGAAACATTTGGGGGAGCGGAATATACCACATCAGTCGAGGCCTTCATACCTGGAACGGGGAAGGGGATACAAGGAGCCACTAGCCACCATCTTGGACAAAATTTTTCAAAAATGTTCGATATTAAAGTTGATAACGAAAATAACCTTGAAGCCAAATCACATGTCTTCCAAAACTGTTGGGGATTAACTACGCGTTCGATTGGAGTAGCAGTAATGGTGCATTCCGATAACAGAGGATTTGTGTGTCCACCGAGAGTTGCACAGATTCAGGCAGTGGTGGTACTCTGTGGAATAAAAGCCACGACAACTGACAACGAAAAGATTAAGCTTGAGGAGTATGCCAAGCATATTATTGAAAGAATCAGGTCATCCAATATCAGGGTTCATTTTGACAATCGCGAAAATCTAAGCCCTGGATTTAAGTTCAATCATTGGGAGTTGAGGGGGGTGCCTTGCCGCATAGAAGTAGGTTTTAAAGATATGGAGAAAGCAGAGGTTTGTATTGTAAGGAGAGATAATGGGGAAAAGATACAGGTGAAGTCAGAACAGATTGTAGATCAGCTCAATGGCATTATCGATTCTATCCACAGCAGTTTGTATATCAAAGCGGAAGCAGAGTTAAAGGTAAGGACCAAGATTGCCAGTACATTTGAGGAGATGCTTGGATATTTGAACGATAGGAACATTGTATTGGCGCCTTGGTGTTCGGCAGTAGAGTGTGAAGACGAGATTGGGGAGAAGACAACAGTTAGAGAAAATGATGAGGTTACTTTGATGGGGGCCAAATCACTATGCATTCCATTTGAAGCACCATCATTTGAGTCCAAGAAGTGTATTAGTTGTAAGGCGGATGCTAAGTGCTTTGCTCTTTTTGGAAGAAGCTACTGAAATTCTACTTTCATTAAACTTTTGATATTCGGTTGATTCAGTATTAACGTAGCTTAATACTGCAATCTATACTATTTGCAATAAGAACAATGCTCATTTGCAGATTCAAATTTCATCGGAGATGTCAAAATATTTTAAGTTTATTTTTCAGCTGAATATTATTTAATGCATTCTTTAAGGACACTAATTTATAGATTTTATGAACAGCCATGACATTTCTAAAAGCGATACTTGAAACACCACCCCTTTATATTTTCAAGACTATTAATTTTTGATTGGTCCTTTTTAATTTCAGCTTTAAGCCCCTACCGTTAAACATCAGCGATGATTTACGAAAAACTAATAAAATCCATAATCTCTGAAATAAGACAGACAATCAAGTTTATACCCAGCCATAGAACTATTTTGGAGACACAGGAGTACATTGAAGCATATGGCGAACACTACGAGAATGCAGATTTGGATGACGAAGTCATGGCAAATGACACTCAATTTCACCAAAACTTGATTGCGTTTCTCAACGAAATTACAGGAAAGTACAAAAATCAAAGCCTTACGCAGTTGAGAATGCAGGATAATTTGGTAATTGTGGGTACGGCATATGCTTTGCTGGGGAAATGCCACGAACGAGGATGGTTTGGAGTGGAGCGGGATCAGAGCTTGGCTGTTGAGTACTTTACCAGAAGCGCGGCCTGTAAGACACCAATAGGGACCTTTGAACTCGCTCGATGCTTTGAATTTGGCAAGGGCACTGATGTTGATGTAGAGCGAGCATGTATTCTGTACAGAGCAAGCTATAAGCTTGGATACATCCGTGGACTCCACAAATATGCAAGAATTCTACTGAAGGGAAACGACTTCGTCGAGAGAAATATTCTTGACGGGTATTACATTTTAAAGCAAGCAGCCGTGTCAAAAGATAGAATTTACATTGCGCCATACTACGATCTTGCAATGCTGTACAAGTCTAGGATTTGTGACATACTCAATGATAATCGATATGCTTTTCAGATATTTTTATTGGGTGCATCCAAAGGATGCAAGTACTGTCAGTACAAGCTAGGAGAAGAATATGAAGAAGGAGAGATTGTTGATAGAAACTTGAACAAAGCATTCTACTGGTATAAAATGTCAGCTGAAAATAACCTGTCAGATGCGCAGCTTAGAATTGCGGAGTTTCTATTTGGGATCAGGTCTGGCTTAAAAATAGATATTGATAAGGCGATAAAACAAGAGGGGTTTGAGGGCCAGGTAACATTTTATAATGGAACGAAGATTGACAACAAATACAGCCTGGGTGGCCTTGAGCTTGGCATGCTTAAACAAAGACCGCCAATACGTTTTGGGAACTTCTACGGTACAGACTTTAACAGGTTCAAGGAAGGTTATAAAATGGCGCATAGATCAGCCTCGTATGGGAAAAAAGAGGCAATTTTACTTGTTGCTGAGGCATTGGAAAAAGGACTAGGCACTGAAATATCACTTTTGGAAAGCCTGTGGTGGTACAAAATAGCCGAAGGGCTTGGATGTGACAATATCAGGGAAAGAATGTATTTGTTAGAGATGAAGATAGGAAAAAAGATATTTTAAGCATAAATAAACATTGTGCTTGACTACGATTATTGTTTGTGTAGATTAAAACAGTGATAGTTATTGAAGAATCCAAATTATTTATGCACTGAGAAAGCTCTGAATTTGCAGTGCCAAAATGGCATTTTTACTAACAAAAATGAAATGAAATTATTTTTGATGCATACTTTTGTAATTTTAATATCTAACTAAGAGTTTAATTTCCAGAAAAGTTCTCAACCACAAACACACAGTCTTGAATGACAGCAGCTGAATTGTGTGAGGAGCCTGACGGATTGTACATTCCAATCGGCTCTTTTAGGGTTTTTTCAAGTGAAATCTTCTGTCTTTCAAAGATTTTTCTAGTCAACGACCTCAACCTTGGCGTGCTGCTTTCAGAGATATCTTTTAAGCTGGAAAAGTCAAATCTAGAGATGGAATCACTCACATGCAGGACTAGCTGAATAAATTCATTCTCCAAATCTTGGTTCGTCACAGTTTGCACAACCTTGTTGAATTCTACAATGTTTCTTCAGACAGATAAGATAGAAGAGCGGCTGCTTTGAAAAAAAGTGTGCTGGGAGTGTTTGGGTTAGTGCAGTGATAGAGATTAAAGAAAAATAGAAAGTCGCAAGTATTGGACTCGTCTAAGTGTGCTGCCATGCGCTCTTCTTGCTCTTCTATAGATAGAAAGTTGTTCATCCAAGGGTAGGAAACACAAGTCGCATAAAAGGTATGCTGCACAATCCACTACAGTAAACAATTAGTCCATCTGACCAGACGCTTCATCGCTGCCATTAATTATTAGTTCGTATTTTTCTCCCATGAAGATTTGCACGCTAACGTGGAACACACACGGCGGAGCGGTGATACCAGAAATTGAGACACATGCAGATCTATTCATTGTGGCACTTCAGGAGTGTTATGACACTCCTAGAATCAAATGCCATTTCAGATATGTCAAGATGTGCAGTATGTTTGGCCTTAAAACGTTGGTTGCAAGTAATGATGAGGTGAAGACACAATTCTTTAGAGTGGGACAAGGAGCATTTAGCTTTGTCAATAAAGGGTTTATAGCAACCAAAGTAAACGAGCAAATCCTTCACATAAATGCACATTTGGCACCCCACGAATACAACAACGACGAGCGGCTCCGCCAGCTCGAGGAAATAGTGAAGTTTGTTGGCAGCGAAATCCAAACGGTTATACTGGCAGGAGACCTGAATTTTAGGTGCTGTCCGCATGACCAGGCAGACGGTTTCAAAAGAAGATATCCTCAGTTTAGGGAGGAGAAGATCCACTTCAAGCCCACATACAAGTATAGACAGAACTCATATGATCTATCCAGAACCCCCTCGTATTGTGACAGAGTAATGGTAGCTTCTGCATTTCGTGTATCCTTTGATGAGTACTCGTCTTTAGATAAAATTACGTTGTCTGATCACAAGCCTGTAATTTGTAGATTCAAGGTTACTAATGACAGGGTTGTGCAACAGGTGTTTTCAGGGAGTAGTTCATCTTTGATAGCGAGAAGAATGCTAACGGCGATGTATGTACTGCTGATTGAGGAGAGAAGGAAATTGCTGCTTCTCACCGTGCTAATCTTGTTCATTATCAAAATAGCCTTAAAAATTTATAAAAAATTTCAAAACGCATTTTGATGGCAGCAGCATGGAAGACACCAAGATCTAAGGTGGAATAGTTCCACACTTTGCAGCCCACTCCATTCGATCCTCACGCTTACTTCAGTTAAAATTCTTTAACTGATAGATAAAAATTTTTGGCATCCCAAAAATGAAGATGGATTGTGTCATAATTCTTGGTCCTTCTGGAGAGTTCCATCCGCTGGTTACAGAAGAATTTCCAAAATTCACATTGCCGTTCATGAACACACCTCTCATAAACCTGTCACTCAACTACCTTGTTCCTTTTGCCTCTAAGTTTTTTATCGTCTGTCTTGAGAAACACGTTAAAACAGTAAATGAAATTCTTGAGTGCGCTGTTCCCATCGAGTTCATCACAACAACCTCGTATGAGGGAATGGGGTTTATTATTAATATTTTGAAACCTAGAATAAAAACATCACATTTTATAATGTGTAAGGGCGATATTTATGGACTAGAGCCTTTAAAGGCTCTTTTAGAATCTTTTATAAAATCAAACGACGATTTGTATGTTTCAATTTCTAAGTCTTCTAAGGAATCGCCGATAATGTGCATAGATACAATGAACTATTTGAAGATGTACAACAGTAATGAAATACCACTGCTGAAGAACCAGAAATACCTGGTTACAATTGAATACTACATCAAGGACTTCTTTATTTTCAAAACAAGTGGGCTTGGCACACTTGACAACAGTCTATATTGCTTTAAAAATAACGTATTGCCGTTTTTAATTCAAAACAAGCTCAGGATAAGGGTCGGAGAGAACATGATTGTGCAGATTAGAAGCATGGAGGATTACCTGTCACAGCTGGATTTCAAAAACCACCTCCTTGGCTCACTTGAGTCCTATGTCTATAACCTGGTCGACCCAGAGTGCCATCTCGCTGATAACATCGAGATTGAGGATTCGGTCATCGGAGCAAACGTTATCATAGGCGACGGGTGTGTTGTTAAAAGATCCATAATTATGGACGATGCTGTTATTCAAAATGACTGCCATATCGAATCATGCATTGTCGGAAGGGGATGTGTTATATACTACAAGAGTGAGCTGAGAGATTGCAAGGTAGCAAACAAGCGTGACTTCAAGCATACAATCAAAGCATTCTCAAATGTGTTCACAAACGAGTGGTGAAACATGTGCCCAGACTTTAAAAACTGTCTTATATATGACAGGTTGATATTCACCTTAATAAACCTTAGTAATATCAAATGTGTTCCAGTTAGATAAAATAGTTTATTTTCATAAGCAAGACCTGCCTGTATTGGAGA
>NW_006889849.1:48128-65400 GCF_000231115.1 Vittaforma corneae ATCC 50505 | reverse complement strand
TTTACTTTAGAATCGAGCAAGGGCAGAATCACTTTGAACATCTCAGTCTTTAGGCTTTTAGGACAAAGCCTGCCCTCAAATAAAATTTTAAAGCTTCCCACTTTCCTATTTTCCAGACAAATGGCTTGATGCTAGTGTCTGCTTCGCCAAGCTTCAAGACAAGGTCCAGTGGAATGACCCTGGAAATGTTTTGAAAGGACAGTTTCCTATCCCTCATCCACCTGAAAATCTCCGAAGGGGTGGATTCTGTTTGATTTTCAACCATCAAAATACTCTTGTACTTCTCCTTGAGAATAAAGTTTTGACAATGTCTCAATTTTGACAGCTCTGAGTTTAGTGCGGCTGTAAAATCAGTAAGATTCGTGAGCTCGTTCTTTGGAGATGCTGCAAATCCAGCAACTTTCGTTGTAAATTCTTGGAATGCTTTGTCTTCTCTGTTCATCGCAGTGGTAATTGCAAATCCATTGAACATTGGGGCAAGACTTTGGAAAGATCAACCTCTTCGGCTGTACGCTTAATCTAGCAATTAAAAGCCACAATACATCGCCCATCCACACAGGTGATTTGCCTTTGGGCCCGCTCAGTTGCTTTCTTGGATGCAAATTTTTTAAAAAATTTTAGCCCACAGCCATGGGTAAAGTCAGAGGAAAGTCGGTCAAGAGGGCGTCCCGCTCCATCATCGAAATGTATTTCAGCAGAGTCAACAAGGACTTTGAGAACAACCTGTCTGTGGTCAGAGATGTCACCATAACACAAAACAAGAGGATTAGAAACCAAATTGCGGGATATGTGACCCGGCTCTACAACAGAATCCAGAAGGGGGTTGTCAAGGGAATTTACATCAAGTCCCACGAGGCTGAGAAGGAGATGAAGGAGAGGTTCATTCCAAAGGTCGGTGTTTTGGATGTGGAGAAAGTGATGGTTGACCCCGTCACCTTTTCTATGATAAAGAAGTATCAAATTCAGGGAAACTACGCCTCAGTTGGATCTGAAAGATCGCAATAAATGCAGTTGATTTTTAGATGTTGTTTTTGGAGAAGTGATTTGCAGTGTTTAATTTGTGGTTTCCGTTACAGCTGTGTGAGAGCTAAAAGTCATTTCAGTTTTGGAGTCTTTGTATCACAAATCATGCACCTGACAGCTAAACCACGGATATTTAATAAATTATTAGCACAAACGGAATATGACATTAGCAATATTGACACTAATATCTGCAATAAGCAGTCACTCGGTTCTACAAAACATCCAGAAGAACGGATATGCAGACAATCTCATTGATGCTTTTAAAGACCACGAGGTCGAGTGTGTCTCAGGGGCAGGTTCTGGAGCGATGCGAAATTATTTCTTAGACGGCACGGGCGGGAATGCCTACACATCCAAGTCGCTGTTCTCAGAATACGATAAGTATGGAAACTTAACTGGTGGTGGTGGGCTAATAAGCGACCAGGGGTATGTAATGAAAGGTGGGCTCAACAGAATACTAGGCGCAAGTCTTGAAAGTGGTGTGAGTCTCGAGGATGCGATGCTCAAGGATAGAATGAGAAACTTTAAGGTGGTCACCGCTTCATACGGCACTGGAGCATATGACGCGTCTTTGGGCAATCTGTATGGAAAAAGAATAGCCGGGTACAAAGACTCAAGGGTCGACGAGAATCTCTTAGAATACAGCAATCCTGATATTGTGAAGAACATTCGATGCAACTTTCCATCCAATGGATTTGGCCATGTCTACTGCACTGACAACCGGATCATTGGAGAGCACTATGATTTGTCCCACAGAAAGGGCCCGTATAGAGTAAATGCACACTTCGAATCTCCGTCAAAAGTCCAGGAGCCACCCAACTGTCTATCCTATCATCCGAATGCTCACAAAGATTTATTGATGGCAAAAAGAGTTGGGTTTACAGATAATGACCTGTTGCAAAGCAAGATGCACAAAGCTTGTGTCACATCCGACTGCAAAATGAAATACCCAGCCTATAGAAAGGGTGTTGCCAGATTCATAGCCCCGGCGGACGAGTTCCACGAAGTTTAAAGTAAATGATTTATTTGTAGTCTTTTTAGGCTAAAAGCCGAGTTTTTGAACACAAAGGTGTTAAATGTTTTGGCCAGTCTCAAACACAGACACGCTTTGCAAGCATTCAAATTAAGCACAGCAGAGTGAAAAATCAAATTATAGCGGACAATTAAAATGGAATGGGCTGTGTTCAGCCAAACTTGCTCGATCTGCCATTTCTTGTGTCAATGTTGTAATCGTCCTTTGCCTTTGTTCTCTCTTTCAGCTTCTCAGAGTTGATCTTGAACTTTTTTCGTGGATTTTTTGACTTCAAATGGCAAGCTTTTGGCTTGTTTTTCATCATTTTCTCATCAACAGTCCTGTCCCCGCTCACCTTCTCGGCATTCTTCTCCATGGAATTAACTTTGTCGAGTAGCACGGAAATCTTCAGCAGCTTTTCTTTGATTGGAGAGTCTTCTGCTTCGTCACTTGGCAACTCCAAATAAAGAATGTAGTTCAGCAGATAGTGCCTTAGGAGCTCCACTTTGCACTCGTTTGTAGCCTTGGACAGTTCCTGGACTGCTGTCTCCACCGGACTTAGCACCGATTCTTTGGCTTTCATTTGAGTACACGGTCCGGCAAAGAGTAAAAATTTAACGGCGGAACAGAGAAACCCAAGCAGAAGAGCCATCTCAACGGCACAAGATAAAGCTAGAAAACCAAGTGCAGGGGTCAGCATGCAGCTTCACTCCATTTGGCTGGATTTCCAGCTGCATTAACAAAGCCGCATTGTCTTATCTGTGGCATTGACAGCCATCTGTCTTTACTTCTCACCATAGATTTTTGTACCAAACGGTCTTTGTCCTCTCCATATAAGACGCCGTATTTCTCTGCTCATGGACGAGTTTTTCCAAAAGAACACTCTGCCAGAGACCATCTTCCCAAAACTCTTAATAAAGCACAGTGAGGAAGTGAGAAGCAGCCCAGAGTCAGAAGTGCTGTACTACAAGCAAGCTCACGAAGTTTACATGTACGAGTTTTTCAAGCACTGCAAACTGGACTGTGCAAGCGAGATTGAAGTCAACAATGTTAAGGGCATTGCCATGTCGCCCATCAGACTTGGAAGTTTCTCGACAAGCGACAGTGTAAATGAAGACCACTTCTTCAAGATGCTGGTCAAGGCGCCCGTGCCGTTTGTTTATATTCCACATGGAAACGTTGCTGCATCTTTGAAGGTTTGTAGCGGGGCTTGCAGCTTTAGGGAGTCGGAGGCAGAGGGCATTCTGATGGACCTTGGATTTGCATGCGAGCTGGGAATTGACTTCTTGGCTACCGACTTTCTTCTTAAAAGTGAGGTGTATTGTGTATATGTGGGTGTGGTGCATTATTGCTAGAACGCATCGAGGCTGTGCAAGCCTCAAGTAAGATCCAACTGCCTGCCCTTAATATTAACAATTAAAATTTTATTTACAATGTGCAAAAAGCTCCACACTTAAAATTAGAGATTTATTTAGAGCTCAGCTTTCTGTGCAATGCGGCCACCAACAGTTGTCATGTGCTTCTCATATTGGCTCATGAAGAGAGCATTGCAGATTCTAACAATATCGTCAAACTCCTTCTGGTCCTCGGGCTTGACACCTTCCAATCCAACAACAGCACTGGTCTTCACATGCACAAGACTTCCAAGAACACTCTTGCTGGGAACAATGGCATAGGGAATGCCGAACTTCTTGCAGAGTGTTGGAATGGATATGACCAGTGTAATTGGTGCAACATCGGCTGCAACCACAACAAGACCAAGCTTCTTCTGCTCAATGAGATCCACAACGTGTCTCAATCCAAATTTCAAGATGATGGGCCTTGGCCCCTCCTTGGGATTGGTCTTCTGGAGGCGCACGATCTTCTCGTCCTTTGTCTCTGGCCTGTACTTTCTCAGGATATCCAGGAGCCTGTCGAGGTCTGATCCCTGCAGCTGTGTCTTAAACTGATTTATCGGAGGGGGTATCTTGATGGCATTTGCCAAATTGTAGATCTTCTTTTGGATGGCTGCCTCTCTCGCCTCCGGATCAACCGGCTCTACCTTCCTGACTCTCTTGGTGGTCTTTCCTAAAGCCATGGGCTAAAATAAAAATTTTAACTTGTAAAATTTTTAAAAGCAAAAAGTCGCCAGATGTTTGCAAGAAAGCAGCCTTCAAGGCCAAAGCTTCTTGTTGACAAAGTGAACTGCTGTAGACGCTCTCTTTCAGCTCAAGCCAGTATTCAGCTGGGCATAGCTGCAAATCAATACAGATGTTTTATCACAACCAAGTTATTGATGGTGAAAATTTTAAAGTATATGAGGGAGAGCATTCGTCCCCTTTGCCACTCCAAACAGCAGGCCCGGCCTTGTGCAATCAGATACAACTTGGTTGGTTTTCCAATCACGCCAGGTCTGATGTGGCTGTCTGAGCATTAAAGAGTGTGTCTTGCTGTTCCAAGATGCTTTTTATTAATTAACAATCTACTGTCATTTTTTTATTCAAAACCCACTTGGATTTATCTTGAAAAAAATCAAAAAAATAAAATCTAGACGTTCAAAGCACAAGACTGGTGCGCTAAACACCACAGAAAACTGGGATAATTTTAGGAATAATTCACAGTGCCAGTAAAATGCACTTCCTTGTTTTTAATTGATTTTTACTTCAAAATTTCTTTACTGCAGCTTAAATAAAAATTTTTGACTTTCCTACCCATCAATGATATTTCGAGTGAATTGCGCACTGATACAGCTCTTAGGTCTGAAGAGTGCATTTGCAACCAGCACAGTAGTCGACGACGCAGAGGACAGAAATAAAGCGTGCTTTGATGACATCCAAAAAGAATACACAAATTCGATCAAAGCATTCAACGACTTTCTTGAGACAAACAACTTTGGAGGCTCGAAAAGCTCACAGATTGACAGTTTTGTCCACAATGTGATCAATCCCTCCCTTAAAGATGCCACGAACGATTTTGAGAAGTACTCCATTTCCAAAAATTCCGCCACAAAGGACAATGCCCTTTCACGTTTCTTTTTTGACATTTTCAATCCAGAGACTTTGGGAAGCAAGACCAAGGATATTTTAAGAACCGGACTGAATACCAGTGATGTTAGCAAGTGCTTGCTTGCCGATAGCATGATGACAGAGCTTTTGGCCATTGAAGCCATACCAGCGGAGTTTGAATCCGATGTTCTTCAACACGTTCTCAATTTCTACTTTGGAGCTTTGTTGTGTCTCACGAAAACGTATCAAGGCAGCATTGAGAGTGATACTCTTCAAGCATATTTTCAAACTATCCATAGCTCTGCAGTGGCTGTTAAGGACTTGGCCAACAGTGCTATAGAATTGGTTTACACTAGACAGGAGGATGCTGATTCTGAAGACATCAAGTTTGTTGCCAAAACAGGAGTTGACAAGGATGCCCTTACTGCAGGTGTTAAAAATCTTGAGAGCCAGATCGAGAACTTTGTGTTGCAGTCTGAAACTCTCCTAGGTAAGCTTTCTTCTAATCCTGTTGCCTCTTCAGTAAGCGATTATCGCAATGCTATTTTGAATGCCATCAATCTCATGGAAATGGCTAAGTCTATTGGAGATGTCATCACTAATTTCATTAAGGATAGCTATCCAAACGTCTTTTCCCGCGAGAATGGCGATTACTACGTTTTCCGTTTAGCATACTTCGTCGGGTATTTCGAACTTAGTAAGCAGATGGTCTATTTCTCTGTCTCCAAATCCCACTTCCACAATAAATTCATGAAGAAGCTGGAAGCCCCAGCAGGTGGGTTTCTGGATGCATTCGGATCATTAGTACCTAAAATTTTCGTAGAAGACGACGATTCTGATATTCACTTCCTTACTGGTGAATATCACGACTACATCCAGAAGGCCACAGATATTGATGTTAGCCCCACAGCCTTGGTCGTTGTCCCAGAAACCCCAGAAACAGACAACGATGCAGAGGCTGCACCAGAGACAGATGTACCAGTTATTGCCAAAGATGTGGAAAAGGCAGAAGAACCTTCTAGTGGAACGAAATGGTATGATCTCGTGCTCTACACTCTTGTATTGGTGGTTTTCGGAATTGGAGCATACTATTTCTATGCAAGGTATGCGAAGCTTAGCGAAATTGATTAAAAGGTTTACTTTTTAAATACATCTTGATAGTGCAGCTGTTGTTTATCTTTATTTTAACACGTTTATTGGCAGGTGCGCCTGGCATCAATTGCTGGTCTTTGATTGCTGCACAGGGCTTTACCACTTTTGTAGCCCATCTTGTTGCACTGCCAGATAGAGCTTGAACGCGAGCGAGCGCATCTTATGAGAGCACTATTCAGAACCACTTTTATCTCCCTTATGAAAATTTTTGTATCGCACACGATTCTACCAGACAGAACAGTCGTTTCGGATGATGCAAAGGAGAGGAATGTCGATCTTTCAGAGCCCATACAGCTCGTGTTCGTCGACGGCAAGGTGACAGTAAGGATATTTAAGCAGCTATACCTGGCAGGGATGGATGCATACTTCGTGGTGAAAAACTTGGAGCAATTTATATTCAAAATGAGACTCTTCAGAAATTTGGAGATTAAGGTTGTCGACGGAGAATCTCCGACTAGAGACAGGGAGCTTCCAAAAGAGATTGTAGATGCATTTGGGGCCAAAAATGCGCCAGCTGCTGAAAGCCAACTGGACAGGATGATCGAGAGGTACATACAAATCGAGAGGAAGCTTAGAAAGAGGGACGTGGATGATGGGTCAATTGCGAGAGGGGTGGAGCTGAGCTTTAGACCCAGGATCTTCGAAGCTATAAGGTCTAGCTTAGAGAACAATGAGCTGTATAAAAGCAAAGCTACCATTTCACACAAGATATTCGGGCTATTAAAAGGTGGAAAAAAAACAATACACGAGATTGAAACGGTGAATGGCGCGGTGGAGAGTGTCCACAGAACACTGAAGAGCATGGTGTATTCTGGGATTGTGGTGAAGAAAGGCGAGTATTTCCTACTATCGGAGATATTCTGCTAAACGCTTCTGGCTTCCTGGGGTGGTTGCCAAGGTTGCGTGCCTTTCATGGCTGGAGACTTGGATTTAAATATATTTAATTTGTCATTAAAGGATTGTTGTTAGGGATTGTAAGCAGACTTGACATACGTGCATGGTCCTTTGCCACATGAGTTGAGCGTATCTTGTGAGGGTCACCACGTGCTTTTGCTGCTACGCAAAAATTTACCGTAAAATGGACGAAAGATGCGAGGAGGATCGACAGAGCAGCACATTCGACATAGTTCAAGCACCAAAATGGATGAGAAGAGAGGATCTGCCGCCAGAAATAGTGCTGGATGTTCCATTTGAGGTGAAGGGATGCCGGTTTGTTCTTGCGAAAGCGCAGTCCCAAGATCTGAGTACATGTAGTCTTGATTCCTCAAGTGGCCTTACTACTGCGCCCAATCCGTCGGGGAATTACTATGTAATCAGGCGGATAGGCTAGAGAGAAAAACCAGGCACATTCCTGCATCTGTTCTCGTTGCGCAAGATAGTTTACTGATGGAAAGTGGCGGTTTTCACTATGGCCCATGCTTCTCTTTATGCTGTTCGTGTGGTTCCCATATACTATTTTGGATTGGCTGGCTGTTGACCAATCTTCGGAGAATGATGCATAAATTCTTCTAAGTAGAGACCCCCATGAGAATTCTTGAGAAATTAACGAAGGAGAGGGTGGAGGAAAACTCTGAAACACTGGAGCTCACCGGCGGCGAATTTCTGTACTACGACTTCAGCAAGAGCCACATTGCAGAGAACGACAAGGAAGAAATCAGAAGCAAGATCCTCAGCAACGGCTTTGAGTCGAAGATTGAGGGAATGCTGCAGGGCAGAAACATCAACACGACAGAGTCCAGGCCGGTTCTTCATTATCTCCTGAGGGATGAGAGGGTGCTGCTGCAGGTGGAGCAGATTTTGGGCAATGAGGAGAGTGCCAAGAAGGCCAAAACCTCAGGTGACGTTATTAGTAATGCGAAAGAAGAGATTATTGAAGAGCTGGCCAGGATCGCTCGATTTTCCGAGGCTTTTGATGGGATGGAGGGAGTAACGAGCAAGACGTTCGACACTATTGTGAATATAGGAATAGGGGGAAGCGACCTGGGGACCCAGGATGGTAACAGATGCTTTGCAGGCCTATTCCAAGGGCAGAAAGGTGTTTTTCATTTCAAACATTGACCCAGCAGACACAGTGAGGGTTTTTAAGAAAATTGATGTTGAAAGAACCTTGTTTATTGTTGTCAGCAAAACGTTTACTACGGTTGAGACCATGGAGAACTTTAAGCTTGCATTGGGGCTTATGAAAAGCAGGCTGAATGGCAGGTTCAGTGAGGAGGAAATATGCAACAAGCACTTTGTAGCTGTCAGCTCCAACGTTCCTGAAACATCCAAATACGGCATCCAAACGGTATTTAAAATGTGGGACTTTGTTGGAGGGCGGTACTCTCTTTGGTCGGCTGTCGGGCTTTCGATTAGTCTTTACATTGGGTTCGACAACTACGCTGGGCTGCTTAAGGGAGCCTCGCAGGCAGACAAGAACTTCTTTACCCGCAAGTTGGACTCAGTCTCTTTCAGAATGGCCGTCAATGAGCTATTTTACATTTCCCGAGGATTCAACAACAAGTGTCTGGTATGCTATGACAGCTACCTTGAGCTGCTGTACAAGTATCTACAGCAGGCAGAAATGGAATCCAATGGCAAGCACGGATGCAAGCAAATGATCATCTGGGGCGGTGTCGGCACCGATGTCCAGCACTCGTTTTTCCAGCTTCTCCACCAAGGAGAGCAGAACATCTATCTTGAGCTGCTGTGTCCCGTCAAAAATATCAGTGAAGAAGAAACAGACAGGTCAGTTGTTGAAAACATGGACATGATCAAGCGCCACCATCTGCTACTGGCGACATCCTGCCTTGCCCAAAGCAGAAGCATGCTTGTTGGCAAAGAGTCTGAAGACGCCAATCATTACTTTGCAGGCGATAAGCCGAGTGTGACAATTCTGTATTCAAAGCTAGCACCAGAAGTACTTGGGGCAGTTCTTGCGGTCTATGAGCACAAGATATTTGTAGTGGGAACATATTTCAACATAAATTCGTTTGACCAGTTTGGAGTTGAGCTTGGCAAGGCCTTGACGAAGGAGCTAATGGGAGAGCTTAGTGGAGAGGCACCAACCAATCCAGATGCATCTACGTCCAAGCTTCTCAGTTTCATGAAGAAAAATTAAATATTTTCTGCAAGTACGACTTTGCATAGCCGTTTGGTGTGGTGTTTTTACGAGTTTATTTGCCAGGATTTGTTTTGGCTTCAGTATTTGTCATGCTTGTCGTGCAGGCCCATGCACACATACCAGGACAGACTCAGAAGCTTTGAGAAGTGGCCGGCTGACTATGAGACATTCACAAAACGCCTGGCAATCATGGGGCAGTATTCGACCGACAGCACAACCCGTTCGTCGTGCTGTGTGTTCTGCAACACAAGGTTTGAGCAGTGGGAGCTTTCCATGACTCCGCTGCTTGAGCACTTGAGCTGCAACCAAAATGCGTGCCCCATTTTCAGACTAAAGTACCTGAGCGGCAGAAAGGCGTTGAGCCAGATCAAGCCATCAGCAAAGATGTCCCAGATTTCTCCTGAGATAGCCGAGTACCTGAACAGAAAATTCATACAGCTTAACGTTACGGACCAGGATCTGTTTCTGTGCATGAGATGCGGATCAGGCAACCTGAGACATGAGTGCGATGGAAAGGTGCAGTCGATCAGTAAGGGGATGGACCTAAAGCTTGCACAGTTCTTCATCAGGTATTTGAATGGTGATTATATTGAGCAGGCTGACCTATACATCAAGAGCGTGCAGTCTTGAAGGAGGAGCAAAGATCTGTGATCAGCTATCTCCTAAGCAGCGACAAATCCAACGTCTGTGCCTTTGAGACCCTTGAGGCGTTTCTACAGCGCAACTCCGACAAAGTATTCCAGGACCTTGAAAAGAAGATGAAGGCAATTGAGAGCTCTGCAGTTGAGGCCATGTACAATGAATCGATGATAATTTAGCATCAATAAAGTAGTTTGGAAGCACCATGGTGTTTGAAAGCCTGCGATTCCAACAGACATCAGCAGCTTGTCTTTGCACAGATGTCTTCCTTTCTCTGTGCAGAAAATTTTAAAAAATTTTTGGAACGTTCCCCTGCAATGAAGATAAACATTGCTTATCCTACCAATGCCAGCCAAAAGAGCTTTGAAATCAAGACCAAGGAAGAGCAGAGGCTCTACGGCAAGAAAATCAACGACCAGTTCGACGGTGCACTGATTTCGCCGGAGCTTGCAGGCTCGGTCGTCCAGATTGTTGGTGGGAACGACTACCAGGGAGTCCCAA
Organism: Vittaforma corneae ATCC 50505; assembly: GCF_000231115.1. Classification (NCBI taxonomy): domain Eukaryota; kingdom Fungi; phylum Microsporidia; family Nosematidae; genus Vittaforma; species Vittaforma corneae. The sequence goes on along the minus strand of NW_006889849.1, from coordinate 54,986 downwards.
TGACAGCGGCCCAGGCCACAACCAAGAGAATAAGGCTGCTGCTTTCGAAGGGAGATGTTGGATACCGGTGCAGAAGACGTGGTGTTAGGCGAAGAAAGACGGTTCGGGGATCGATTGTTTCGAATGAGATACTTGTGCTGAATGTCGTCCTTGTCAGGCCAGCAGAGGGCAAGACAGTCGAGGGGCTTACAGATGTTGTAAAGGAGAAGACGCATCTTCCAAGAAGAGACAGGAAGCTCAGGGCCATGTTTGGGATTCCAGAGGAGGAGGACACGGTCTCTTATATCCATAGGATTATCAGGGAAAATGACGAGAATGCAGTGTTGCCCAAGATAAAGATCACAGGCGTTGTGTCTGAGGAGAGGAAGCAGAAGATCGCAAAACGTAGAGCTGAGAAGGAGGCCAAGAAGAAGGCCCTGCTTGCAGAGAAAGCCGAGTATGAGACGAAGTATGGTATTAAACTATAATTTTCTACTAGTTCTGTACTGTTTGTGTGTATTTGTATAAAATTTCATGCTGTTGGCTCAAAAGCAGCTGAGGACATGTGCTTGAATGCCAATATTATTATGAGCATATAGCCATGGCACAGCAAACGCGTCTTTCTGTTCATTATCTGCACAAGCACGTCTTTTGAATAGTGCCAAACTGGTGCACAAAAATTTTCCCCGATGGCTAAGAAAGACGAGGCGCTGGCGGCACTAAGTCAGTTTGTAAGATACAGGTTCTTTACCAGTACCTACCTAACGGAAGGTGCATGGAACAGCGTCGTGCCAGCATGCCTAAATAAGATTGCACTCGCAGTTTCAGGCAGTATTATTCTCTATTCGTTCTGGTGTTTTGTTTATTTTATGAGAAGATGCACAGGCACCGACTTTTCCTACAGCACAGCAAGCTTTACCGAGGGTTTGCCTACTTTTGCATTGCATTACTCTTTGTTCTGGATTGTTTCTGCCTTAGAACGCTGCTGTCATACCAAAATCCCCAGACATTCATATTCAACCACATCGCGTTGATTATACTTGTTTGGATGTCGCATGCATTGCTCTATCTGTCTATCGTTCTGTCCCAGCTACTGTTGGATAGTGCTGGATGGATACCTTTCTGGGACACACAAAAGGACAGCGCATTGCTCTGTGTTTTTCTTATTTCCGAATTTCTCTGCATTGTTCTGTCAGTTTGTCTGATGGCAGTGTTTCCCAGCCTGGGTGTCTTCTCTCTACTTTTCGTTTTAGGATTTGCCCTGAAGCTCATATGCTCGCTACTTGCGTGCTCCACAGTGGCACAGACATTGCACTGTCCCTTGAGTGCCAAGGAGTGTACTTACGAATCAGTGCTAGAGTGCAAACAGACAATCATATCGTTAAAATATTAGCCCTGATCTCCAGCTGTTGATTGCTATCGGTGCTGGTCCCACCTTTGTGCCAAAGAATACGCCTCGCCTTTATTACTTGGGCGGTCTTTGTGCAGCCTGCTGATATTTACTTTTGTTTGCTATTTGGCGGTCCCAATAATGCTAAGGGAAGTCGAGCAGCTGGCTGTAATTTCTATTCCCGTTCTCTGCATGCTGGCCTTCTCCCAATACTCTGGGCGCATGCTGTATCAGTTTGCAATCCTTATCGTTTCGCAGTACATCTCTATTTTGATTCCGTCTCTCATTCCGTACCTGGTTGTTTGTCTGGCCTTGATAGTTCTGATTAAATCCTTGGGAGCTGGAAGCCAGAATGTCAAAAAGAACATAGAGCCCAGACTCTTCTTTGACTTGGCCCGGTTTATAACCATCACCCAGACCACCATTTGCATTTTTCTGTGCGATTTTGATTTTTGGGACTCAAGGTTTTCCAAGAATGACGGATACTCAATAGGGCTGATGGACTTGGGTGTGGGGTGCTTCATGTTCAACGGCGGTGTTACTTCATGCAGAATAGCGAGAAGAAAGATGATAAGAAGCACAGTGCTGCTCTTTCTGTTGGGACTGCTGAGGCTGCTTGCAATAGGCGCATTCAACCTCCACGTCAATCCGAAAGAGTATGGCATACATTGGAACTTCTATTTTACACTCTCTGCAGTTAATTTTCTGTATATTCTGTCCAGTCTTCTGCTAAACAACTCGTGTTCAAAGCTTCTGCTGGGAATAGCACTGGTCATTGGATATGAGCTTGCCTCTCCGCAGGTTTCAGACCTGATCTTCAGAGCCGAAAGGTCCAATATGCTCCTCCAAAACAAGGAGGGTCTTTGTTCTCTTGTTCCCTTTCTGGGGTTTTTCCTAATACTCAACCACATAGGAAGCTTAATTCTGGAACGAAACCTGAAGAAAGCCACTGCGAATCTTAGTATGCTCTGGTGCATAAACACCGCAGTGTATGTGGTTGCAAGAACATACTCGTGCGCTTCAAGAAGGCTGTGCAATCTTGCGTATCTGTCCTGGGTCCTGTTTATCCAGTTCACCTTTATTTGGCTCTTTATGAAGGCAGCACACCACTGCCCATACTTGATTAACAACACTGGGTTTTTCAAGCTTTGTAGTCAGAATATACTTCATGTTTTTCTGTTCAGCAACCTTCTTGTTCTACTCTTCAAGCTGTACTTTGATCTCAGCAGCATGACATACGTTGCAGGTAATGCTTTGAATCTGGCCTATCTTTTCCTCAGCTTCGTGGCACTGCCAAAGATACTTGGAATGCAAACAAGCCACTGCAAGACCACAGCTAATTAAATTCAACTTAACACCATGCTGTTTGTTTTTTATTTGATTAGACGCCAGAGCCCGCACACTCTCCTCTCAAATACTGATGACACTGATATCAAAGTGTCACAAACACAATCAAAACATTAAACTAGACATAAACACCATAATACATCCATCAATTTAATTATGCTGCATCCTATCCTTTGAGTGTACAACGAGATGTCAAAGATGACATATGTCGAGAGTCCCATCAAAGTCGATTAATAGTGTTGTGAATAAACTCCAAGGCCTCCTTAACCTTCCACAGGCTTGCCTCGTCGCCATTGTCCAAACTTCCCAAAACATTCTGGATGTCTTCTCCTATCTGATAAAGCTTTGTCGTGCACTCTTGGAAAAGCTGATTGTCCATGGGTAAAAAGTTGGAGAAATATATAAACACAGATCTTAAAGTAAATTAATTAGACAGATGTAAACAAGACTGGAAGAGGGATAAAATGCAAAGCACCCAGTTTTCAAACACATGGCTTTGGATGCTTTGGAGTGCAGCTGTTGCAAGCATTCAACTAAGCTTACTTTGTCTTTGTTCTTCGCGAGATATCATTCACTTCCATCAACAAACATTCAATACAATCTGACAGCAATAGTTATACTGTAGAAAAGCCACATATTAAATGTAGAGATGCAGACAGCTATCCTCGCATTCCAAGCAGTGGATTTTACTATGGTATCGCACAGCACAGCATCGCTTCTCGATCCGAGGACAAGCAGCGCCAACAGACCTGCATACCGTTTGCAGTTTCTACCTTTGTCCTCCTTTGCCCCAAATGGACCAAGTCCAAAGACTTCAGAGAAAGGCACTCATGGAGGACCTATTCTATCTTCTGTCGGGCTTTGACACCTCCAGCACTTTTCTGGCCGACAACCCACCATCCATCAGCTGCACCTCGTATGACTTGAGCTGCTTCTTGCCTTTTGAGTTTCTCATTTTCAAAATTAGGGAGTTCTACAAGGTTGAGCCATTCGACGGCTTCGTACAAAGCTATCTGAAGAAGCTTTCAGGCCTGAAGAACAAGGTCGAGAGCACCGAGGAGCTATTTGTAAGTCTGCAGGAGGAGTTCCAGTTGTTCAGGGATTTAGACAGGATATACAACGTGGCGCTTAAGAATCCCAGTGATTTTCCGTTCTCAGCAAATAGGAAAAACCTGGCGGATGTCAGTATTGATGTTCTTAGGGGCTTTCAGAGCCAGGAAACAGCAGAAATCATGAGCTGCATTAACAGGTGGATTAACCAGGCAGACCCCACAGCCCTGGTTGAGGTCAGGATACCCGAGGAGTTCACGACATCCCACTGGAAAGACATGTTTAAGATCAAGGCAATTAACTTGGGAAGGTGCAGCTGGAGGGCATAGAAACGGCAGGAAAGGCGGTGTTCTTCATTAGAATGCTGTTTGGGATTGAAATAATTGATGACGCATCAGCTGGCAGCAATTTCACCAGCAGCTACGCTATCAAAAGGAAGCTGCCACCAAAATCACCGATTAAGAGACTTGGGCTACAGGAGACACAGTGCCACACTTCCGACACTCTAAAGTGCGAGAACGAGGGCAGCCCAGTCAATTTGACAAGGGAGGAGACTGTCCAGTCCAAAGACAATCTATGCTCGAGAATGGAGAGTGTGCACTTTGATGATCCAGAGCGTCTTCAGCCTGTCAGCTACAGGGGCGATATTACGCCGCGGCGGACTGAGCTGTCGTCAATACTTAGCGGTCTAATGGCCAGCCAGCTTGTGATTGAGCTGAAGCTTATCCAGGATGTTGTCCTGATGCAGAATGGCTGCTTCTTTGGCAATCTTTTTGCACTTTTGAACGCAGTTTGTTTGGAGACGGCCCAGTGATTCGTGAGCTGAATGAGTATTACAGAGAGGGTATGTTTTCTAAGACCGGCGCTGAGGGTTTTGGCACGGAGAGCTCTGGCCGCTTCAAGGGAAGAACCAAGATAGGACACAGGGTCTTTGAAAACGCCGAGTTTATTGCTTTTGAGCAGTGCGACAGCTCACTGGGAGAGTATGTTATGAAGCTCTTGAAATTTCAGAGAATGGCACATGAAAACCAGTTTTTGATTAACATCCAAAGGATAGGCATTTCATTTAAGGACGGTCTTCTTCAGTACTTCGTTCCCAGGAAAAGCTGTTTTGAAATGGAGATACTGTTCAGGTTTCTGTTTTCGATATCCTCTTCAATACACTACCTGCAGAGGGCCAGGAGCTACAACTTTACAAGGGTTCTCTACCTGGTCTTTATGAAGATTAAGAGCGAGAACCTTGGCTTTCTGTCAGAGTTCTTCAGCGAAAAGTACATTGAAGAAGCAGGCAGGCGTGTGGAGGAGCCTGGGCATTCCTCCAGTGAGCTGCATGGCTTTTCTGTTGATGGATTTCCAGAGCGCTTTTCGGCCATTGTTTCGGAGCTTTTGAACAGGTTTTATATTACGAATGATGAGGTGTTCTCGATTTGGGCGAGAATGATTGACATATGCCTGGAGTATTTACAAATTGAATACAAGGACCACATCATCGCGTCAGAATATGATCGGCAGGTCAGGAGCTGTGTGACGGACTTGATCGACCAAATATCGAAGAATTACGGGGAGTGCGAGTTTACAGATTTCCTGAAAAATTTGGAGGTAGAGAAATACCTGTGAATAAGATCGGCAAGGCCCACTGTGGCTTTCTTTTAATTAAATGCCCAGTCCCAACTTCTGTACTGTAGTGTGATGGCGAGTAGCTAGCCAAGCACATATGAGATATTGGGTGCCAGCAAATTGCTGCTGCACTCACTCAGTAGCAAAAAACATGCTAGTTTTGTGTCACACAACCCATCATTTGTTGATGTACTGCTTTTGAAAATGCCTTTTCTCGTCGTCCCATACCCACATGGGACTCTTCTCAAAGCTTTGGAGATTTAGGACTGCACCGATTAAAACAACCTATGACACATACAACCGCGAAGCACTTCAAATAATAACGCCAAACATGTTCTCGGGACTCAGGGCCGAAATATCCAAGACTGTCCTGCCATTCTGCCAGATCTCAAACATAAGGACCAACAGCACAAACCAAACTTTCCTGACGCTCAGCTCAAGAAACAGCGTCTTCCAGTTTTCGTTCGACAGCAACAGGAACTACCAGCTGAAGTCCTCACTGCTCACAGGACCCCTTGTGAGCAAGTTCCACTCGATAATATCGCACAAGAAGGAGATTTTCAATCAATTTGAAGCAGTGCTAAACTCGAGATTTTACAATGTTGCCCTCAAGCTGATCAGTCCTACATTTGATGCATCAAACCTCGTCTATATTGTGACGTATTTTGTGTCTCTGGGATTCCTGGACTGCGGATTTGAGGTCGTCGGGCTGAGCAACGAGCTTGGAATCAGCTTCTCATCACGAATCGAAGGCAAAGACAGCGTCTACTGTGCAAACATCCAGAGATTCAACACGCTGGCACTGAGCTTCTACCACAAGGTATTGGAGTTTTTGGAGCTCGGGGGAGAGATAAAGAGGTCTCCGAGTAGCCTTTCATATGCGGCAGGCATGAGAATAAGGAACTACAGAAGCGATGTCAGGTGTTCAATAGACTCAAGCAGGAACGTATACTTTGACTGGAGCGAGTCGCTGTCCGAGAACCTGAGGATCGAGTTTTCATCCTCGTACGACTGGGAGGACTTTGAGTATGGAATAGGACTGAGCTACGAATCATAAATAAATTTTAGATATTTGATCTTTGGGTGTTTGGTACTTGTTTAATTTGGGAGTGTAGAGTGCCCACAGGCCGGTTCTGTGTGCACGTCTGCACTCACAAACAGGCTTCAGCCATTTCTTCTTTTTTACCCCAAAGCAGACATGCCGGAGTTCAAGTTTGAGTATGAGGCTTATTTCAAAAGCGAGATGAAGAGTGGCGACGACTTTCTGGCATTCTACGACCAAGTAGACATTGTAGATTTTGCGTACAACAAGGAGCTGGAGCTTTTTACATACCCCTGCCCGTGTGGAGACGTGTTTGTGATTTCTCTCGATGATCTAAGGACGGGAGAGACAATAGCACGATGCAGCTCGTGTTCGTTGCTTGTGCAGGTGGTGTATGGCGAGAAAGATATTGCAAAATACGGGTAACGGGACT
>NW_006889849.1:44922-47686 GCF_000231115.1 Vittaforma corneae ATCC 50505 | reverse complement strand
ACAGAGCTGGTGTTCAGAAAGCTTCGGTGCGAAGACATAGTCCACATACATGTTCTGGAGCAGAGATACTTTGCGGACAGCTTCAAGCTAGCACACTCTTTCACTAACTTTATCTATGATTCTAGATTTTCGTTTGTGTGCGAGCGGAAAGGCAGGATAGTGGGAGCTATAAGAGCTGAGAAGTGGAAGAGCAAGGCAGCTATAGACGCCCTCTGTGTTGAGCAGATGTTTTCTAACCGGGGGATTGGGAGAAGGCTGCTGGAGCAGTGCATAGAAAGCATCAAAGAGCATGAACGATCCGTCAACATTACACTCATGGTAAGCGAAAATAACAAAATCGCAAAGAGGCTGTACGAAGACGTAGGCTTTGAGGTGCAAAAGTTTGAGCATGGCGCATACTTCGATGGGAGCGGGGGATTTGTGATGGTTTGGAAGGGATGGCCGGCCAAGAACAGCACTGCTAATTTCAGGTAGGATGGGCAGTTTATGCCAACTCAGTGAAACTTGTACAGAATCCTATCATTCCGGAAAATGTAGCGCCCATCGCCAAAAACCTTGTAGAACATACCGTCTCTGACCAGTGTTCCATTCTCCATGGACACCTCATACTCTCCGGGCACCCTCGCATTCAGTGCCAGGCACTTGACCCCATGCCTGTAAAACTCCTGGTGCTCAACAGGCACCTCAACATCGTACAGACAGCTTCGGACGCATCTTACATCCATGCCGTTAAAGCCCTCAAACTCATCGTACACCAGCAGCCCATTTCTTTCGCACGACACAACTTTGTAGTAGTTTACAACCATGTATCTCGAGCTGCTCGCATCCTCGTCGACAGCAGCTTTGGCACACTGATTCGGTGTGGCCATCGCCTGCGAAGCTGTTGTCAGGCTAGGCACAACAAAACATGGTGTGCGGAGCAGGAAGTAGGATGTATTCCGTTTTATCTCCAGGAAATCAAAGTCATTAACATCAGTTCTGACCTGCTCCCCTTCAAACACCCTTTTCATAAACAAACAGAATCTAGGAGAAAATAAGGCACCGCCGATGCATGGTTTTTGGACACTTTCGCCAGAAAACATCCAGCTCATGCCACGCCGCAAAGTAGTTCCTGCCTGTTGGCAGTGCTTTAAAAAAATAAACGAAGATGCTACTTTATTGCTCGCTGCTCTTTTCTATTTTCTTGTATGCCCTGCTCTTTTTTAGATTGATATCATTCAGGTCCTGTCGATCAATATGAAGCTTGCCAACCGTGTCCCTGAATACATTCTTGGACACGTTCCTCTGTTTTGCGGGCTGGCTGCATGCGAACGCCTTCTCGTACAGCTCGTCTCCGCAGTAGAACTCCTTTTCCAGGACCAGCTCAAAGTGCGGCCCAATGTCTTCCACGCTCAGATCATTCAGTACCCTGACATACTTCAAGGTAAAAGTCCTTTCGCTCTGGTGGCTGGTCTGGCCAATGATCCATGCATACCTAACGCTGTCAATATTGACTTTCGTGCTGTGCTGGCTGAAAAAGTCCACCAGGAAGTTCTCGATTCTCTTGTTTTCAATCTGCTGGCAGATGACAAAGTACTTGGAGTACAGCTCTGCTGGCACCGAGCCGAAGTCTGCGCTGGAGAAGCTCTTAGAGATCCTAAACTTGAGAATTTCCAGCGGCTGGTAGTCGTACACTCTCACGAAGACCAAGTGCTCCTTAGTACTTGCCACCGACAATGCACACTTCTTCTTTTTCATCAGCTTGCATGTCTTTTCATAGTCCGCGAAGCAGTCTATGTCTTCCTCCAGTGCCAAGAAGTCGCCTCTTATTGTCAGCAGCTCCCTCAACGGCTTTGGCATGGTCTTCGATAGACACAGAACATTCTTTCTTGCTTTTGGATTTTTTGGTCTCATCGTGGCGTCCAAAAATTTCAATTTAAAATTACGTGGGAAAGACAGCAGGAATATTAAACTGGAAGATGAGCGGGAATAAGCCACAGTATATGTCCTGGCTACTGCACTGCTGTCTACGTCTTTTTGATATTTTTCGCAAAAATTTGCCGTCCCTATGATTCAAAGCTTTGGCCACATCAATCCTGTCCCGCAGTGCAAAGAACTAATAGACTTGACGCTCAGCAAAACCAACAGAAAGACACCCACGGTCATCCATCCTGGGTATGAAATCCCGAGAATTAGGAATTTCTACATTAGAAAAGTCAAGCACTCGGCCGAGGAATTTAAGAGCAAGCTGGAAGAAATAGTCAGCCAGTTTCCAGTCCTCGAGGACATCCATCCATTTTACTCTGACCTGCTTTCAGTGCTGTACAGCAGGGACCACTACAAGATCGCTCTGGGGCCAAGTCAACGCTACAAAATCAAAAGTTGAGAAGATTATGTCGGAGCATGCAAAGCTGTTGAAGTTTGGAGACAGCCTGTACCGATGCAAGCAGCTCAAGCGCGCAGCCCTGGGGAAGATGGCAAGTGTTGTAAGGAAGCTTGCAGACCCACTGAGGTTCCTGGAGGAAGTGCGACAGCACCTGTCAAGGCTTCCGTCGATAGACACGTCCTCGAGGTCGATCATTGTCTGCGGATATCCAAATGTCGGAAAGAGCTCATTTATGAATAGGGTGTCCAGGGCGCATGTTGATGTCCAGCCATATGCGTTTACAACAAAGAGCCTGTATGTTGGGCATTTTGAGTATGAGGACCTGAGGTGGCAGATTATTGACACGCCGGGAATTCTGGATCATCCACTAAGCGAAAGGAACACCATTGAAATGCTGAC
>NW_006889849.1:19928-44587 GCF_000231115.1 Vittaforma corneae ATCC 50505 | reverse complement strand
GCGACATGCTTTTGTCCGAAAGAGTGTCTGAGAAGCAGGAGAAAGCGTCGAGCTTCATGCACCGAATTGAGCCATGCGTTCCCAGGGCAATCAACGAACGGGCAGATGGGGAGTGTCTGGGGGTAAATCCATGCTACGGCCTTGACGAGAACGAGACATATTTCTGTGACAACAAATACGACATCATTCCCGAGATCTACAACGGCAAGAATGTTGCCGACTTCATAGACCCAGAGATACAGTCGAAGCTGCAGCAGGTGGTTAACGAGGAGTGCAGCTACTATCTGAGGGAGTACGATGTTATGTCGCCTGAGGAAAGAAGATTGTACGAGGACTGCAACAATGCAAGAATCCACGCCAACATGATGGCGCTGTTTAACAAGCGTGCATCGGTGCCTGCACATAGAAAGAATCCGGCAAGACAGGCAGCAGAGTTTGACCTGGTAGATCCAGCTCCGGCGAGCAAACACATTGTTTCGGCGGCTCCGAAGCCGTCAAGAAATAAGAAGGTCCAGGCAGAAAAACCAGGAAGGTATTACGACTTAAAGCCCAGGCATATATTCAGGCCGGAAGGCAGCAAGCACAGAAAATAAAGCTTTAACTCTCATTTCTATTTATTGAATGGATAGTGTTTTTTGATTGTTGTTCTATAGTTTGAATTTTAGCATGCAAGTCTATTTTGCTGCTACCACGTTTTCGCACAGTCTCCGGAAGAGCCGCCCATCTACAAGGCCCCAGTTGTCAAAGCCCGCTGCTTGAGATCTACGACTCCTTTTGTAAAATTTTTAGGCCCAAGGCTATGCAGTATTCTCTCGAGGACGACTTTTACAACTTCTTGAATGAGTCCAGAGGCCTTCCAGAAAGACTCCAGGAAGTGGCCGATGCAAACAAGGAGACGTTCTTTATTGATCTGGATGATGTGAGGGATGCCAGCAGCCAGCTGTTCACTGAAATTCACAAGGATTTTATCCACAAGCACGAGCTTCTGAATGGGATTTTCAAGAGCTACTGTCTGAAAAACATCGAGAGGCCGCTTGAGGTTGGCTTCAAAAATAGCGGGAACCGTCTAAAAATACGGGAGCTGAGGAGCGATGTGCTGGGAGACCTTGTTTCGTTTTCAGGAACTGTGACTAGGACCACGCAGGTTAGGCCGGAGCTTCATGCAGGAGTTTTCATTTGCAGAGACTGCAAGTCGGTAATAAGAGACGTGAGGCAGGAGTACAAGTACACCGAGCCGCTCTTCTGTCCCAACCACCTGTGCACGAACAGAAGGAGGTTTGAGGTTGATCTTTCTGAGTCTCAGTTTTCCAACTGGCAGAGGATCCATGTCCAGGAGAACACCGAGGAGGTGCCCAATGGATGTCTGCCCAGGTCTATTGATGTTGTTGTGCGTAACGAGCTTTGCGAGCAAATAAAGCCGGGAGCCTCGCACATCTTCACTGGATATCTTGTTGTTGTGCCTGATGCTGTTCAGGTTAAGCTGCCAAGCCAAAAGAGCGTTGTGGCGGCAGACGGAGTGGCCGACGAGAAGCAGAAGAGAAGCACAGGCTCGAAGGAAATGAGCTACAAGCTCTGTTTTTTCTGCATCTACGCTGACATCTACATAGAAAACGATGGGTTTACAAACGACGAGCTTGCGGTTGTCAGGAGGATGCTTTCGACGCCCGATCTTTACAACAAGCTGTCCGAGAGTCTGTTTCCCACCATCCACGGGCACAGCAATATCAAGTCCGCCATTCTCCTGATGCTTGTGGGCGGAGTGTCCAAGACAAAGGACATAAGACTGAGGGGCGATATCAATATTTTGCTTGTGGGGGATCCTGGCACTGCTAAGTCACAGTTTCTAAAGCAGACCAGTGCGCTGAACCCGAGGTCGATCTATACGTCGGGAAAGAGCTCCAGCGCGGCCGGCTTGACGGCAGCCGTGGTGAAGGATGGAGAGACTGGCGAGTTTACGATCGAGGCTGGTGCATTGATGCTCAGCGATCTGGGCGTGTGCTGCATTGATGAGTTTGACAAGATGACATATAAGGACCAGGTGAGCATCCACGAGGCGATGGAGCAGCAGACAATTACCATTTCGAAGGCAGGGATTAATGCAACGCTCAACAGCAGAACATCGATTCTTGCAGCAGCCAACCCGATCAGGGGCAGATACGACAAACGAAAGACCCTGCGCCAGAATGTAAACCTGTCGGCACCAATAATGTCGCGTTTCGATCTCTACTTTGTGCTGATTGACGACCCCGAGCCGGAGAATGACCGGAACATTTCTCGGCACATCCTGCAGAACCACCTTGTCTACAATGGCAGCGATCGATTCGGGTCTGGCCATTCGCCGGACACTAGCTTAAGCAGCTCTGTTTTGCGGCCGTTCTCGGTTGAAGAGGTGAAGCTGTTTATCAGATACGTGAAGGACAAGATGCCGGTGCTGACAGCGGAGTCCAAGAAGGAGCTTATCGACAAGTACGTGCTTCTCCGACAGGACTCCCTGGTCAACACCAACAACTACAGAATGACGGTCAGGCACCTTGAGTCTCTGATTCGTCTGAGCGAGGCGCTTGCCAAGATCCACAACGAAAGCGAGGTCTCTCCACAGTACATTCTGGAGGCATTCAGGCTCCTGAAGTCGTCCCTGGTCGAGATCAAGAGCGAGGACGTTGTTCTCACTGCGGTTGACTCGCTTGAATCCTACAGCCTGCCCGGCAAGGACCTGGCCAAGATCACCAACACCCTCATCTACCTTTTAAAGTCCGGCACGAACATAGGCAAGGACGAGCTTGTCTCCAGGTACCTACTGCTGGTCGAGGAGAGCCTTGGAACAATTGCGGTGTACGAGAACGAAAAGCTGAAGTGTGAAAAGGTCATTGATTTTTTGATTGGGCACGAGGGGGTGCTGTTTGAAATGGATGGGGTGGTGCACATTCATCCAAACTATGATTATTGACTTGCAAAACGGCCAAAAGTACTGCTGCCCACTACGATGTGACATGCTCGCTCATAAAGAGGCTACCCAGCCGAGTAGGTAATAAATGTTTGTAGAAGATAGTGTTTATTTATAAGGTTACCTCAGTAGACTGATTTATATTTTGGTTTGGCACTCGCCTAAAGCAGGGCCACCCTCTCCTTCCTGTCGGCCTGTTCGCTGCTCCTGCCCAAGGCATAGTAGAAGAAAAGTATGACGATTGTTGCTACTGCAATAGATGCGAAGACCTTTTTGTTGCTGAAGAAGAACAGGCTCTGGCCTTGCTCCTCCTTATTTTCCTTACCCTTGTCTCCTATCCCAATCTCTGCCGCCTTCTTTTCTACTGTCTGTTGGGAGATGATCATGCCAACCTGCTCCTCAAGCTTCTTGGCCTGCTTGGCACATTCATCAAGCTTCTTGCTGACCACAGGCCTTACTGTCTCGAATAGACCCTCAACGTCGACTGATACTGCAAATGACTGGACAAAGGAGTCAAAGCGCTCGGCGCCAAGGTTTATTTCATTCATGTTTTCATCGGTGTAGTATATGGAGTTCAAATCAAACAGCTCCACTTCGAGATCGTCAACGGGGAGCGACGTTATAACATGCTTCATATCAACATCGTACTCGCTATTTTCCCGGGGCATGAGCTCGACATACGTGACCTTACTGTCTAGGCTGGCCGAGACCAATACATATCGCTTGCGAACTGCAGCTCTGCTGTCCTTGGGGTCCTTATAGTCATACTTAAAGCCCATGAACACCTTGTACTTGGTTGGATCGTCCTTGCTTTTCTTCATCTCCAGCCCCACAAAGAAGAATGTCTGGGTTCCGTTGGCGCCTGCCATCGGCAACTCTATCTCTAATGGGGCATACTGCAGTCTTTCCAGAAGAGACAGCACACGGTGCTTGTAGTAGCAGAAGCTGCAGGAATAGTGCCCCTCCTTAAAGTCCTGCACGGTATTGACCGTTAGGATCTGCTGGGAGGAGGGCTGGTTTTTTGTGGCTGGTGTGTATTGGAACTCCCTGAAGATGTACTTGTTTTCGTTTGCAAATGTAAAAAGATCGCAGTTTCTGAGATCCTTTGACTTTTTGTCACAGTTTGTAGCGCTTGGATAGAGAAAGACATTAAACGATCTAACGTTGTCAGAAACATTGGCATTCTTTTCAACGAGCTTGTTCTTCAAGTACTCGTCCGAGGACTGCTTTTCTGTATTCAGAACACCCAATGCAGCCAAGTCTTTTAAGCACTTGGCAATCCACTTTACGTCTGCCATCAAAGGGGTGACGGCAGATGAAATAAACGGATGTGGCAAAACGAACTGCCAGAAGACAGAGACCGCAGTTTAACCCAAACAATCGGCTAACAAAACGAGTTTTATTTATTATGCTATAGTATGGGAACTCTGCGCATCTGCGGAGGACTCTTGGGCATCACCAGTCTTATCGTGTAGTACAGGATTACAGTGGCAACAATACACACTGCAATTATCTTGAATAGCCCCGGGCGTCCAGCTGCTGGGTCCTCTGCAGGCCTTTGATCGCCAGAGTTCTTCTGCGCTGCCCCGCTGCTGCCAGTCTTGGCATCAGATTTTGCATTCCTGCCCAGTGCCCTGTCAATTTCTTCGATAGCCTCTGCACTGAGCATAGGCTTGAAGCTCCTGGCAACTCTCTTGACCTCGGCCCTTATATCGGCAAACATGGTGTCGTCAGGGTATACTGCTTCGTACTCCTTCCTGAACTTACTAGCGTTGCCCGCAACAATGTTGACTGCCTGGCCAGTCTCGCTGTCAAATCTATATATCCTATCAATCTCAACATAGCTGATTTTGTATGCGTCATTCTCGGTGATGCTGGCAAACTTTTCAGCACTGGTGACGGCATCTCTGATCAGATACACATGTCTTGAGTTCACCCCTCCCTCAAAGACATGCTCTGCAATGCACAGAAGACAGATTCGCCTGCCGCTCCTTGCTATTAAATACACCTGTCCATTGTGCTGCATAGACAGCGCTACCATCTTCTTGTATTCGACCTCCTCTTCCTTCGATTTTTCATTAATCTCCTTTTTCGTGAGTTTCTTCTTGAGACCTATCAGAGTGAATCTGCCAGACCCAATGGCACCGAATAGCGAGGCCTCAATGTCCAAGGATGCATAGTCCAGCATGTCTATTATGGTCTCCAGCTTGTACTTGTAGTAGCACCCGTCGCAGCAGTATACTGCCTCGTTCTTCTCATCAACGGGGAAGGGCGAAAGAAACTGCACAAACCGCTTCTCATATCCAAGCATGTTCTTTACATAGCTGCTCTCAAGGACGAAGTCGCGGATTCCGATTTTCTGTGTTTCTGCTGCCTCAGACAGCTTGCATTTGAGGTTGTTGAGATGCGAGCAGCGTTCTTTGCTGGCGTCCACCCGCACCGAGTATGTTTCCAGGCCACCGGGAGACTTCTCCAAGTTGTTGTTCCTAAGTATCTTGTCGGCCAAATACTTGTCTTTACTTTTCTTTCCCAGCATTACGCCCTCGCTGGCAAGAGTCTTGAGAGTTTCGAGTATCCACCTCATCTTAAGGGGTACCGAAGTTAAAGCAGGAAGAGGCAGTTAGCACAAGGCGTGCTGCCCAGCACATACTGTCGCAAGTTGCCAGTGTAATACGTTAGCACTTTTCCAGCCCCCATGCCAAGTGAGACCGAGTCAGAGTATATCGAGAACGAGTCGTCAAATTCTCTCAATGAAGCAACGCTGGAGAATCTAAGGACACTGAGGGAAGCCATGCTGAACAACTACAGAGACTACATTGAGAAGTCCAAGGAGTGTGAGATTAGGGACTATGTGAAATATTCAATACTCTCGAATGTGAAGGAAACAGCTGTTTTTGAAGACGACTCAGAGGACTTGGGAGTAAGAGAGGACCTGGAAATGCTGGAGATTAAGAAAAAGGAATAAACAGCACACTTTATGCTATTTTGATTGCATATTGATTTGATTATTTATGTAAATATAGTATAAGATGATGCATAAACAAAGTTTCAAGAGCTGCTGAGACCAGCATGGTTGGCGGGGCAATTCTCCTCATGTTTGGCCAGGACTGGAGACCCATCCAAGACAAATGGAAAAGCAAGAGGACATGAAGAGCAGAAGGCCCATTACATACCTAGAGTACAGAAGACACTGTCTCTTGAACGGCGTTAAGCCAGAAAGAAGGAGGGTTATGGGGCCATTTGTCAATGCCGAAGCCATCTTAGAGAAAAAGGGGAGCAGGGCAGCCGACCCAGCAGTTGGCGAGGTGTTTTCAATGCTGCAGGAAGGCGGATACTTAAGCAGGAAAAAAATCAGCGAAGCTGCAAGGAAGATGCACCTTGACGAGAATGCACTGTCTGGTATTTTTGAAGTATGCGGGGAGGATATCTCAGAGGAGCAGTTTACTTCGCTATTCGCTGGCTGCACGGGATGCAAGGAGCCTTAAAAAGTGGGAATGCCGATCACAGCTTTCTACCAGCAGCCCCACCAACTGCAGTGTGCATCCGCCACGCATCCCCCTTGGGCCTTTACGGATTATTTTGATTGTTGACGTATTAAACATTCAAATTATTTTTTATTTCCACAAACAAAGTGCATGAATCGCAAAAAGGCACCCAAGCTGCACAAAAGATACGTAACAATAAACGATGTGTCTGAAGACGAACAGGAAAGAATAAAAAGCAGAATTTATCGACAGCCACAGGAAAATCCTCAGAAAGTACATTACCTGGATGGAGGTTTTGACTCTGAAGCAGTCGCTTCTTGGATGGGTGTTCAGAAGGCTCAGCACGATTCGGGTAAGCGAGTACGACATGCGGCCATCGCACTTCAGGTTTTCGGAGCACCATTTGCTAATACCAGGGATCCTGCATCTTGCCAGCGAGCTGCTGCTTGGGGACACTCTGGAGAAAACTCAGATTTTCAGGGTGAACAGCACGAGACAGAAAATAATAGACCTGATGGAGCTGCTCAGGAGGATATCGGCCTCGGAGCTTTCAAAGCAGCAGGGGATGACCAGGCTCAGGGCAGCCTTTGATGTTATTGACATCGCGGCAGTTTACAAGTTTCTTTTCAGCACATTTGAGGACCCAGTGATTCCCCGGCAGATGATCGACATAGCGATTAAAATAGAGCAGATCCAAGACGAGGATGACAAGATGGCGTGTACCAAGGCATTTATTTGGAGCCTCCCGTACACAAACCGGAAAATACTGGAGAACTGTGTTTATGTGTGCGCAAAGACTACGAGTAAGTTAAAAAAGTTGGACTCAAGCAAAAAGCTAAGTCTGCCAGGACTGGCTGTTATCATGATGCCAAATCTGATCAAGCCACACCTCAATGAGCCGAACTGGATGGGCATAAAGCATCTGTCGAATTTTGTGTGCTATATCTTTGAGCATTTTAAGGAACTGATCAAGGTTTGAGTAGAACTAATAAATTGTATTGGCATACATGAAATCTGTCTTTTATGCATCCTTTTGTGTGCTCAGCAGTGCATTCCCTGAGTCTTGGCCCATAGTCTGTGCCTGCTTTGGCAAAGCCACTGGGACCTGCAGCGCTAGGCTCTGAGCCGTGCTCCTTTATTATGTTCTAAATTTGTAAGTTCTGGCGGCTTTTCGAGCCCATCTCATGGAAGAAAAAAAAGCAGCTGAGGACAACTCCATATCTTATTACAACGTCCGATTTACAGACTTCACGGACGAGGACAGACAGAAGGACCCGGAGAAGATCGAGGCAATTGGCCTAGTCAATAACGGCCTGCAGTTTATACCAGACACGGTTGCAAGATTCCACAGTCTCAGACTGCTAAGAATTGTCTCGAACCCCATTGAGTTCCTTCCAGACCTCCTCTTCACTCTTCAAAATCTTGAGTTTATAGTGATCTCCAACTGTGAAATAACACGCATTCCAGACACAATCATAAACCTGCACAAGCTGTTCAGTCTCTCAATGCCGCACAACAAGATCGAGTATGTCACGCCCTGCATCTTCTACTTGCCAAAGCTGGCGCATATCAACCTGGACCACAACAGGATCAAGGGACTGTACCTGCCAGAAGATGCAGACATAGGCAGACAGGTGATGTCGCTGGTCGACAATCTGATCCCAGAGGGGGACGACCCAGCAGGCTTCCTGGGAAGGAAGGGCCTCAGGGGCATCTTTGGCATAAACATAATCTTCACGGTTGAAGAGAAAACAAGGAGGCAGGAAATACTGGAGCAGAGAGCTAAGTGGTACGGCGCACTAGAGCGGCTTCTGGACAAAGTGGCATGCTGCAAGATACCGGTAGGAACATTCATATACATATTGCTCCTGATTATTTTGATACCACTAGTCGTGATGGCTCTTCTGACATATGGAATGAAACGATGGTCCGATCCCAGCAAAAATAGTTTAATAAACTGATAGATCGCAATATCGATTCTGAAAGCAAACTACTCTGTTTGCATCTTCTCTTACTAATGGCTGGCATTGTGATTCTCGACTCTTTGGAGCATCAGCCCCTCATGGCATGGGCTAAAAGACTGCTGATGGTTGTAGCCTACATGCTCGATCCGGCTCTCATCGTTCTTGTAGCATTCAACAGCACCATCTACAAGCGGTGCCCCACATCGCAGCTCAGCTGTCTCCTTGACGAGTACCGAGCGGCAGTATTTCGAGACCTAGAGTGTGTGATTGGCTCACAGTTCTGTGCCGTGGTTGAGAAGGACTGCAACTTTGGAATTTTCAACAAAGCCCTGGAAAACGAGCAGACTGAAGAAAACACTGGGATCTTCAGGAAGGCATGGGGAAGGCTCGTCTTTGATGCAAACCTGACAGAGAGATACATGAACGGCAGAGGAATGCCCAGCACCTTCAGCTATGTATTGTTCTCGCCGTACCTGAGTAGTGAAGACTTCGATGGCAGCGAGAGCTTCTACTACACATACTCTGTCGAGGATAGGTTCACTGGCCACGTTAGGGAGGTTTTCTACAGGCTCTTTGAGACACTCAAGGACAGTCAGGTAGACGAGTTCCATAGCAGCATGGTTGACTTTAGAAGAGAGGCAAATGCACACTACATCTACTACGAGTTTAGTCTACAAGGGTGCGGACAATACATTGCCACTGAGTTCAGCGAAGAATCTGGCGGCAAGAGCAGGGAGATTATGGACAGCCTGTTTGAAATTAGAGAAAGGGTAAGAAAACTGAAAGGCAAAATCCCACGCACCAAGTTAGTTGACGAGGCAACCAGCATGCTCCTTGAAATGCTCACGAGGCAGAAGATTCTGAAAGCCGGGATTGATCTTGAGGAGTTCCCAGACGCAATACCGATGCTTTTCCCATACAAAATGCTAGATCTAAGATACTCTAGAGGTGATGCGGATGCACACCAGCTGATGACGATTGGGGTTGATCTAACAAACATCAGCAGCAGGCTCAGTCGGTTTTTCGACCTCGGGGAGCACTCGTTGAAATACTACACAACTTTTGAGGTATAAATAAATTCACTATTTATTGATCTATCTTTATGGCCAGTTCAGCAGTGTCTTGCTGCATTAGCACAGGTTGTTTCATCCACCCTTCATCCATGCTTTTCCACGTCTTCAACATTGATCAGAAAAGTGAAACCGAAGTGTATCTGTATGGCAGGCCTCCCGAGAGCAGCTCTGGAATTCAAGTGCTACGTGTGTGCAACATTGTGTCGCCCGTCTACTTTCTTCCAACGCCAGGCAACGAGGAATCTCTTATTCTGGAGATCAAGTCCTTCACCTCAGAGGTGAAGGAGATGGAAAGGGTCAAGAGACGGAACATCTTCCACAAGTCGGTGGCAAGAGAGTTGGAGCTGCTAAAGTTAACCTTCAACAAGAGGATCAGCTTTGAAAGCTTTGATTCTGAGCACTGCGAGATGATCCTTACTGAGTTTCAGAATCCTGTGGAGAATCTGGTAATATCAAAGGGCATTATGGGCCCTGGAATAGTCGAGCTGAGGAACGTTTCCAAATGCACAGTGCAATACAATGACGTCTCGTTTGTTAGAAACGCAAAGTTCCCAGAACTACAGATGGCCTCGATAGCTGTTGAAAGTGCCGGAGGCTGCATCTCCAAGTTTGCATACTACAACAGAAAAAAGGAGTGCTACACCTGCGGGGCGATAGGCAAAGCACAGCCAGCGGGATACAAGTCACTTGACGGGCCAAAAGAAGTGCTAGCCTTCATAAATGAGACAATAAGAAAGGACAATCCAGACTTCGTTGTGTACCACAATCTGCATGCCAAGTCGAAGCTTAGTCTCAGAGACAGGATAGTCTGTGATGTATTTTCGTTTGCACAGGGGACAGTAAAGGGCAGAGACTACTCCATCCAGGAGCTGTGCTCGCTATATCGCATTAACAGGACCAAGGGTCTTGAGGGAGATGCCAAGGCACTTGTCGACATTGCAGAGTCGATGAATGCGCTCAGCCTAGCGAAGGAAATGGCAGAGATAAGCGGATACCTGCTGAACAGGTGTCTGGGCAACTGCAGGGCCGAGAGGATAGAGTACACTCTTATGCATGAGCTGTATGCAGGAGGCTACTTGTTTCCGCCCGTCACGCCCAAGATGAATGTAAAGTACAGCGGGGGGCTTGTTCTGGATCCGGTCCAGGGATTCTACGAGGACATTGTGCTTCTGCTTGACTTCAATTCCCTGTATCCGTCGATAATCCAGGAGTTCAATGTGTGCTTCTCCACAGTAGGATCCAGCAGATTCTACATCACGGAGGACAATGCAGAAGACGTGCTGAACAACCCAGAGATTGTCAGCTCGGTGGCAGACAGACACGCGGACACGTTCCTGCCCAGGATTCTGAGAAGCCTGGTGAGGAGAAGACGATCAGTCAAGGAGCTGCTGAGGAGTGCAAAGAGCCCAGAAGAGAGAATGGCATTGGACATAAGGCAGAGGGCGCTGAAGCTCACAGCCAACTCGATCTATGGGTGTCTTGGGTTTACGGGGTCGCGGTTCTGTAACTTCGAGATGGCGGCATTCATAACGGCCAAAGGAAGGGAGCTGCTGAATGAAACAAAGATTGCTGCTGAGCAGCTGGGCATGAAGGTAATATATGGCGACACGGATTCGATAATGATCCACACAAGGTATCCCGGGACCAAGGAGTACTATGGCAGGGCAGTTGACTCTGCCAAGGCGCTGGTCAGCAAGATCAATTCGAGGTACAGCAGTATTGGAATTGAGCTGGAAAAGGTGTTTAAGAAGCTTCTGCTGTACACGAAGAAGAAGTATGCAGCCCTTGTGTTTGACATGAATGGGTCGTGCATTGAGACCAAGGGCATCGATATTGTCAGGAGGGACTTCTGCTCGGCAAGTACTGACCTGAGTAGGTCTGTCTTGAACGTAATGCTGGAGGACAGAGAAGAGTACAGAAGCGATGTTAAAACTACAAGCATCGCAGTCAATAATCCGTTTGATGGGTGCAGTGCGAAAACAGGCAGGGGTGTTGGCATTAATTTGCTTGAAGACTCGGACGAGGCAGGGGACAAGGCAAGGTGCAGTGCCCTTAAGAAGAACAACACCATGGAAACAGCAGAAAAGATATATGGGATATGCTCCGACTTTTACTCCACACTGTTCGCTAGGCCGGTCGAGGACTTTATCATTTCCTCAGTCCTCAGCCGGGATATCAGTGCGTACACCAATGCCACCAACCTCCCCCATGTAAACCTAGCGCTGAGACTCAGGGCATCCAAGAATATTACTTACCACCAGGACGACGTTGTGTCGTACGTCATTGGGGAGGGGGACGGCCCAATATCATACAGGGCCTACCACCCCGACGAGAAGGTCAAGATAGACTACCAGTACTATATTAAAAACCAGCTGCTGCCGTCTCTGTATCGGCTTGTCTCCCTGCTGTCCTTTGTCCACACCGAGAAAATTGGAATGATCTTCGAGGTGAAGGATGTTGTCCCCAGGACAGTGCAGAGCACTATGACCTTTGTGCTTCCGTGCTGCCAGCATGTCCAGGGACCTGCTTCCCAGTGCTCTAGATGCGGCGCCGTCATTCCAGACGAGTTCTACATTGAAAAGGTCAGCACAAAGCTGTATCAAGCCGTGACTAGTCTGTATAAGGAAAAGGGAAGATGCATTGACTGTGGAATCGTGTATTCAAACCATCTTGTCCGGTGCTTCGAGTGCCAGAAGGACCTGGTGTTTGACTTCAAAAACCTTGAGTTTGACAACTGCCTGTGCTCCATCGAGTCCAGCTTCCAGAACTACAACATCCCTGAAATCAGCATGCTGGTTTCTTCGTATTCTGAAGTATCCTCGTACCGTAGAATCGGGATGGCCAGGTACTTTGGCAAGGAGCTGGAAAAGGGAACCGGCGCTCCGATGTGAATGTAACTCTTTTAATTAAATGCCAGTGACAGCAGTCTTTTTATTTACCGCTGGTTTCAGCTAGCCAAACAATAGATTATATACAAACACAATCTGCACCACGGTCGTCCATGATTGAGGAGATCTTCATTTCTGATTTTTCAAACAACCTTTTGTTCGGGCACTCGCACAGCTTCCCGTTCAAGAGCCCAGCACCAAAACAGGCTGGCACAGACAGCCAAGCACCCCTGCTTACGTATCCAGTCTCTGTCCACTCTGGCCACAAGTACAGCCATCTCCGAGTCAATGACACCATTCTGACTGTCCGATTCACCGACTTAGACAACTTTGCTGCAACAAAGTACCTGGTGGATCTAAAGCTGTACTTGGAGAACAGAATATCACATGTGACAGCCGCCACCGTAAAGAATAGCTATTTTGTGCTCCTGGAGCTGCTCAGAACGCCCGAGATCGTGTTTAGGCCCGCCCCAAATGGAGTTGCGGGATTTAACGAGAGCACTCTTGTGGACAGCAGCATGTTTGCCGCCAGCAACGTCCTTGTCAATATGGTCCAGAGCATCCACAGTGTGCGGAACATGCGGGACGATGTGCTGCACAGTAGGTCGTATGGAGAGGTGTTCCTGGACCACGTGCCGGTGTCCTCATTGAAGGCTGTGTTCCAGATGCCAGACAACGTCCAGTTCAAGACGCCATATCCGTTTGAGCAGCACAAGATTCACGGCAGCTCAGATAACGTAGTGGTAATATCAGGCAAGAATGTTGAAAACAGAAACATCCTCAGCTTCCAGGTTAGAAACTCCGCCCTGTACTTCAGACTTGAGAATGGCAGGAGTGAGCATGAGAACGGCGTGCGGACTTATACTTTCGTGAGTGAGTACAAGGGGAAGTTCAAATTTGTTGAGTTTAGAATACCAGTTGGAAAGAGAGCCTACAGGGCCGAGGCCAAGGCGAGTGCCGGAGAGTGCAACTTTGACATGAAAACAGGAACGGTGCACTGGAGACTCAGGGACTGTCTCTTTGGCAGGGAAAGCATCAGAATAGCAGTGTGCTCGCTTGACGAGGAGGTGGCAAGCGGGCAGAAAAGGAGCAGCATATCCGTGGACTTCAGGCTTGAGGATGCCGAGGATTCGCCCGTTAGGCTCGTGAGCTGTGCGAACATCCACCGGCCCAGCCAGAAGTTCTGGATGAGGTGCACGACACAGAGCCAGGACTACAGGTTTTCCGGTGTTAATTAAATGGTTTATCAGCAGATGTAATTAAGATTTAATGTTGTTTCGAATGGGAAGATGGAGCTGCATGGAGCACTGCACAGACATCATGGCCGAGTGGTCTAAGGCGTTCGACTCAAGATCGAATACGCGTACGCGTGCGCGGGTTCGAATCCTGCTGATGTCATTCAGTTTTGCCAGTCCATTGCATTTGTTGGCCCATTTCAATCGCAAATTTTTGCAGGGCATGGAGGCTGAGATCGTTGCGATTGGAGATCCTCTGAAAATCAAGCCGATTGCTGCCGACTTTACCCACTGCCAAAACGGCAGCGTCTTCCTCATCTCGGTGCCCCGGAATCTTCAGAAGTATGTTACCTCTTGCTTGGCCTCTGAGAACGTAAAGGCCATGACGTACATGCAATTTCAAAGGGCCTTGGCGAAGCTGAAGAGGAGCCAGCCGCTGCTGGCTGTGACACGAGAGAGTGCATTCGGGTGGCTAAGAGCGGGAGACGACTTCTTTCACGTCACATACGGCAGCTGCTTTGAAATGAACTCAATCGACAGAAGAACGGTCAAAACAGTCAACAGGATTGAGCTGATATCACAGTGCTATATTTCAAACGACGGATCAATATATGGGTTTGTAAGGGGCGCCTCTGTCAGCTTCTGCATCGGGGATGACCTGGACTTGGTTTTTGATGCCCGGCTCGAGGAGAACATTGATTCTGTTGTGTACAGTGACAACAACGCCATCACAGCCCTGGTTACCTCGTCTACTGTTTATATCTACGACCTTTTCAGAGGAGTGCTGGCTTCCAAGTTTAGTGCCCAGCCGTTCAGCTTTGTGGGCGAGTCCATTTATTTCCACATACAGGACAAAGCGGTGCCGATTTCTTCGTCCTCGGACAGCCAAGCGGGGGAGATGGGCTCGCCTGCCGAAACAGCCAGCACGCTCGGAAAGGGACTCGAGAGCATCAGCATTAGCGACAACTCGTTTGTGGTCTGTAGCAGAGGCAGAATGGCGAGATTTGTAGATGGCGCATACCAGAAGATCGTCTACGACAACGGGCAGCCAACCTCAAAAAACGTGACACATGTCAAAGACATTCGATTCTACTTCGCAGACTCTCGGCTGTTTGCCTTTCTAACCAAAAATCCGGGCTCGGGAGACTTCTATGTCCTTGAAAGCTATCTGAACGGCGAGGTCACGTCCCTCAACCTGGACCATAGCATTCTTGATATTTCCGTCTCCGACAACTTCTTTGTCATTCAGCTGTCGAACTTCGAGGTCCAGTTCTACACAAAGGAAAGGTACAACTTTAGAATGCTCCACAGCATAAAGAAGAAGGAGAAGGTCATGCTGTCCTGCTTTAGCTCCCTCTGCTGTGTTTACAACAGCATGTCGAGCAGCATCGAGTTCTACGACAGGGCAGTGCTTAGAACTGTGCATTCACACTCTGGATGCACCGGCATTGAGTGGAGCCAAAACGGACTCTATGTTGCAGTGTTTTCACACAGCGAGTCTTCTGGCGGCCTCGTTCAGATTTTTAACAGCAACGGCACACTGATGTTCAAACAGGTATACAACAGCCTGTCCAGCTTTGGGTGGAGACAGCATCCTGAAGCTAGTGAGGAGGAGAAACAGAGTATTTTGAAAGCGCACCGCTTGGACGAGATCGAAGAGAAGGATGAGGACAAGGACATCGAAGCTTTGGTAAAGGAGTGGAGAGAGTATCTTCTGTCCCATCGCAAGTATTAAATTATTTGTCATAACTCTGTGGACTTTATACAACAACATCCCAGACCGGCTCACAAAACCACCAACATGTATTGAATAATGTCTTTTTGAGCAGGCTGCTCTTTTTGGCCCATGAAACTCATTGAGGTCGGATCGTCTTCTGAAGACAGCAGTCTTGAGTACATCGGTGAGGACGTCTCGGAGCTATGCTTTGATGATGTTTACAGCTACACTTCGCACTTTAAAAAGGTATGCATCCACAAAACAATATTCTACGCCTCGGACCTCAAGACACTTTTGCCAGGAAGATGGCTGAACGACAAAATTATAAACTTTTACTTTGAGCTACTGGGAAGATTCCACAAGCAGTCGTACTACTTTTCCACGTTTGTCTATCCAATGATCATTGAGAAGTCCACGGAGGAGCTGGCGGAGTTGTTCAGCACCGTCGACTTTTCGAGGTACCGCAGCTTCTTCGTCCCAATACATGCGGACTCGCACTGGTCGCTGGTAAAAATCCAGGACAACCTTTTGATAGGATACGACTCAATGGCCGAGGTTGCATATGGCAAAATACTGAAAATCAAGGAGTTCTACGCCAACGTCATTCTGGAGCGGAGCAACGAGAATGTTGGGTTCTATTTACGACACACCCGCGGAAAGATTCCGAGGCAGAGCAATGGGGACGACTGCGGGGTGTTCTGCTGTGCATATGCCAAGTACTATGCGGCCGACGACTCCAACTACTTCTGCTTTAGCACACACGACATTCCCAGGATCAGACGGCAGATGCTGCACGAAATACTGTCGGGCAGAATACTGTACTACGGAGAGGCACTGCCACATTCCAAGCCCTCCACTGGCACCTGAGCCAATGCTGTCTGCACATTCAATAAATTAATAGACCTAAGACAAGAAGCAGTAGCCAACTCATTTAAGTGTCTGACACGCATATACCAATTATGGTTTATTTATTCGAAGTAGCTGTCGTTCTGGTCCTTTCTATTATGCTCGGACCGGACAGTGTCTAGGGGCGAGTCGGCAAACGAGGTGTCAAAGCCCGCCTCATCGTAGCCAGACAGATAGTCCATCTTGATCCCCCTTGCGTCGCAGTAGTCCTTAAAGCGCTCTCGCACATTGGCCACTGCATCCTCCTTTAGCTTGCGCCCAAGATCCGTTTTGAAGCGCAGGTCATATTCAACGACTACCGGGACAACACTGATCCGGTGGAGATAGTTTGGGCTGGCAGCAAGACTCTCCAGCTCGTAGAAATACTCCTCTATCCAGGAGTGTAGCTGGACTATTTTGACCAAGATACGCTGCGCCTGCTGCCTCACCTCCCAGACCTTGTCTCTAATATGCTTCAGTAGAAACACCATGAGCAGCTTTGAGGTAAACTCGTCCGAGACCTTCTCCTCAACCAGACAGAATATCTCGTACTTGTCTCTCCACGGCACATTCTCCGTCTTGTTTCGTATCAGGGGAATGGTGATCTTCTTGAACATCTCTCCCTTGAGCCCCAGCAGTCTCTTTCTCACCTCCCAGCTGCTGTCTTCCAGCATTTTTCTGAGCACAGCCTCGTCCTCAATCTTGTCTAGAACGCCTCTGAGATAGTTTCCCCTCACAAGCTCGTTTGGATCGTCTAGCAGCTGTGTGTAGCTCAGACTCGTAAGATGTCTGGCCAGCTCAATCCTCACCTCGTCCAGCGGATCCGAGATCAGCTCGCTGGTGATCTTCTCCTGGTCGCCCTGGCTGAATTCCGATATTCTGGACGCCACCTTCAATCTCATCCTCCAGTTCGTGCTTTTGATCAGATCAATCAATAGAAAGCTGCTTTCACCCAGCATCGCCAAAATGTCGACACAGAGGATCTTGACCATTGTGTACTTGCTCTTGAACAGATCCAGGGCGATCTCCAGCAGCTCCTCTGCATCGAACGGATTGCTTTCTCGTATCGAGAACACCGTCCTTTTCACAACTTCACAAATTTCGTCTTTCAAGCTAATTTTTAGAATAGACTTCTTCTCGGCAAAGGACAGGTTCTTGACAAGGAGAGGAACAGCCATTCTGTGCAGATAGAACCTGGAGCTTTGAAGTAGTCTAAGAAAGTCCAGATCGATCTTTTCTGCCATTACCTTTTCTATCAAAGGTAGTGTGCTTTCGAATCGCTCAATTAGGAGGATGTTGTATATTGAGAGAAATGCGCGCGAGGGCGGTAGAGATCTAATCCTGTGCATGACATTTTCTGTGAGTTCTTCACTTACTCCAATAAGGGACTGTATCTCGGCAATGTCGAGAAGATTCATGTCCATTTGAGAAGGGGGTGCCAAAGAAAGAGTGGCTGAAATGCAAAGCAAAGCATGGGGATAGGCCAGACCCGACCAGCCTGGGCATGAGCTAAAATTTGCAGGAGCGATCCTGGACTACAGCCAGGAATCTCCGTTGGCCTCAGCGCTTACTCGGCAGTTTTGCAGTAACCGCAATGGCCAAGAGGAGCGTGCAAAAGACAAGAGAAGAGCCCATTGAAGAAATAGACCTAAGCTCGGAAGACTACGAGACATACAGGCCAACAGGCACGGAGGAGGGCGAGCTTGAGGTGGATGAGGAGGCCTATTCTCTACTCGAGTACATCAGTTTGGAGTGGCCGTCCATGAGTCTGGATATTTGCAAGTCCAGGATCGTCCTGGGAACCTTTCCAGACCGAGATCGCACAGAAGAGCATGACAACCAAATAGTTGAAGTGGAACTGGAGAGGACTGCAGACGGCAGTGGGCTTAGCGTGCTTGAATTTAGAACACATCCAGCCGACAGAGCATTCAACAAAGTCCGGATCTGCAATGCGATCTTTGCGCTTTCGGACAGCTTTCTCACAAAGTTTGATCTGGAATGCAATGTTGTTGCAGAGGTAAAGGGGTTCTTCAGGTTTGGGCTGCATGTTTCAGACAGCTATGTAATCGTCGGGTGTGAAAATGGCAACGTCGAGGTCTACAGCCACAGTCTCGAGCTACTGGGCTGCATATCGTCTGGCGAGTCTCCGATTGAGTGTGTGGGCTTCGATGATGCTCGGAGCATAATAGCCACGGGGTCGCTAGACCACAGGGTCCGAATATTTGACCTGAAGGGAGAGCTGCTCTCAACCATCGAAAACGACTCGGAGGTTAATTCTTTGGATGCCAGAAACGGACATGTAGTGTTTGGCGACGATAATGGCAGAGTGCATCTCGTAAATCTTGAAACTGGCAGCAGGGAAGTCTTTGAGTGGCATTGCACGCCCATTTCGTTTGTCAGGTGGAGGGACGACGAGGTGTTTGTGACAGGATCTGACGAGCAGGTCTGTCTCTGGGATATTACTCTGGAGGACGAGCAGGGCCTGGATGTTCCCCGAAGCCTTCTCTTTGTGCATCAGGGCCAAAGATGCTATAAGGACTGTGCATTTTATGGAAGCTCGATAGCCGTGACCAGTGAGGACGGGCTGTGTGTGTTTGAGCCGGTTTCGTTTGCTGAGCTGTCTGAATAAGCATGCTGCACACAGATTTTTTGAGCAAATTTTTGCAGTCCTGGATGGAGGAAAGCCTGCTCCTGCTGAAAAACCAAGACCAGATGGTTGTAAAGTCAAGGGATCACAACCCAAGCGGCCACGGAACAATGCCGGTGAATAGGCCAATTGGCGAGTATCTGAAGTACGGGGTGGTCACGGTCGACAAGCCTGCAAATCCATCCTCGCATGAGGTTGTGACGTGGGTAAAGGGCATCCTCGACTGCGAGAAGACAGGCCACAGCGGGACGCTGGATCCGAAGGTGACTGGCGTGTTGAGCATCTGCTTGAACAGAGCAACGAGGCTGACCAAAAGCCAGCAGAACGCAGGAAAGACATACGTTTGCTGCATTGAATTTGACACGGAGACCACGGCCGAGAAGTTCAGCAATGCATGCAGGAAGCTGACTGGGCATCTGTTTCAGAGGCCGCCTGTGATGTGTGCAGTCAAGCGGGATCTAAGGCTGAGATGGATCTATGCGATTAATATTATCGAGTTTACGCCCAAGATGGCGCTTTTCGAGGTCAGGTGCGAGGCGGGGTCCTACATCAGAACACTGTGCACACACATTGGGCTGTACATCGGATGCGGCGCAGCAATGGCTGATCTCAGACGGACACAGAGTGGGCTGACAACAGAGGACGAGTGTGTGACGCTCCACGATGTCCAGGATGCCTACTACATGTACAAAAAGACCGGAGAGGAGAGGTATCTCAGAAAGGTGGTGAGGCCTCTTGAAACACTGCTGGTGTCGTACCCGAGAATAATGATCAGAGACTCGGCCGTGAATGCCATATGCTACGGGGGACAGCTGTCGGTGCCTGGGGTCTTGAGGTACGACAGGGACTTTGACACAAACTCGACTGTTGTGCTGATGACAGCCAAGGGCGAAGCAGTGGCAATAGCCCAGCCGCTGGTTGCATCGAGCCAGCTGGCCGAGATGGAGAGAGGCATCATCACGAAGACCAAAAGGGTGATAATGGAGAAGGATCTCTACCCGAGGGTGTGGGGCATTCTGGACGAGTACGAGGTCCTGTCTGACTAGGCCCTGCGACTTTAGCCTTGGCATTAAAATAAATTAAATTAGCAATACTTGCTCTGAACAACCATTTAATTTTGTGCTTTTGGCGCAATATAGAACTTGATGTATCCAATGCTGCCGATGTCGACTTCAAAAAACACCGGCGTCGAGTTTCCAAGGTTGACTCTTACCTCGCTGCTGAGGGTGGACACCTTATTGACAATATTAACATACTTCATGGCTATCTCTAAGTTGACAGGGGCTGTCGCGTCGATAAACACGGTCTCCTCGTTTGGCTTCAGACTCATGTTGTTCTTTATCAGGTCTCCATTCTGCTTGACAACCAGCCTTTTGTCTTCGCACTCAAAGTTGATATACTCTCCAAACGACCCAATAAGCCGCGAGATGTTTCTGAACTGCTCCGAGGGCATTCTGACCTTTGTGTCGAACTCGAGCTCCGGCACTGAGTAGGACTCTGTGCCTATTTGGTACAGAGTGATGTCAAACTCGAACTGGGAGTTTGGGAGGATGTGCTCGATTTTGAGGGCCTGGGGCTCGTCCTCGCATGAAAATCTCAGAAGACTCTTCTCCTCAAGGGCTATTCCCCTAAGGACGGTGAGGAAGTGCTTGATTGGGATGCCCAGCTGCACATCCCTGTCGCATCTGTAGCTCGTGAATGTTTCTCTTGAGAAGTGCACGTCTGCCAGGGCAACATGCATCGAGTCCATCACCTGGATGTCCAGTCCCGAGTCGGAGCACTTGATTTCCATCTTATCCACGATGTCTGCGAGACTCTCGATCACCTTTCTAAATGCGTTGAGTCGCTCGTAAGCGATGTTCTTTTCTGAGTCTGAATTTTCTGAGTTCAACCTCGAACATTGGGGAAGATGTTGGATAAAAAATTTGTCGAGGGCTCTGGGACGACATCTGGGCACGAAATAGCTTTGGCCAGCTCCTCTGCAGACCCAAGGTAGCACGCTGTTTCTTGGGACTTTTATGCTTTGTTTTCTTTTACCCCAAAATGGTAGAAGTATTTAAGCTTTTACTACTGGCACTCAGTGTTGGAACGACTGGAGACACAGAGCAGAGACACGTCCAGAGCATCAGTGCTGTGGATGAACAACCGAAGCACACACCGTGCTGTACAAAATATAAGTGCTCAAAAGCAGATGTTGTCCTTTTCCATCTCTTAAGCGATGAGGACGTTGTTGACAGTCTCAAGGATCTGACCAAGTTTCTAGTTTTCAATAGCAAAGCTCTTGCCAGTGTAGCGGCAGATCTTTTCACTACGACGCCGTACGGAAGGCTTCTTAGCGACATCGTTGGGGCCGAGGACAATCCTGAGGTAGACAATATCCGAGAGATGATTCGAAGCTTCTTTGTAAAGTTTCACGAGTACTGCGACAGAGACGAGATAGCCGGAGAATTCAGGGCAAAACATTCCCGTCTCCTCAGAGCTTCGTATTCATTTTTCCAGAAGCATGCTTCGTTACTTGGTCCAAAACCCGACAGCGATGGCCGCGACCATGCATGGCTGATTAACGACTACTTCCTCTTCAAATTCTACGAAGATGGTGGGATCTTCCTTCCGCTGATCAACCCAGCCTTTGTGCCCACACCGGCTCTTCCAAACCCAGACAAGGTAATGAACCTGTTCATGAAGAATCTACGGGTCATCTATTCGTCTGGCATGGAGCATGAGGCGGTCGTTGATGCTGTGTTCGCCAAGATCAAGCACCTGCGTGCAGGGCTCAATGTTTTGGCCAGGAGGATGTTTGCCTCTCCGCTGAGCGAAAGCAAGGACGAGTTTGAAGTGGTGTTTGATGAGATAATCAAGAAGATCAAACAATCTTGTCTGCCTAGAGTCGATGATTAAATTTGTTTTCGCTTTTAATCTAGCTGTGTTTAGCATACTTTCGCATAAGTATGCTTTCTGTTGATAAATATGCAGATGCACTTTTATCCCCACCGATGTGCCTGCAAGAGTACAGCACCGTTCCCATAATCATAGGCTCAGAGGCTGTCTTCGTGCCAGAAAACGAGAGGGCATTTCCCGAGCTCACCCACGAATGGAAATGCTATGTCAAGGCCACCCCGGGCGTTCTCAAGACTGTCCAGTTCAGACTCCACGAGTCCTTCAAAAACCCATACATCAACGTGCTGCAGGAGCCGTTCCAGATATCCGAAAAGGGATGGGGAGAGTTCACAATACAAATAAAAATAATACTGTTCAACAACGAAAAGATCAACACCAACCACTACCTGAAGCTGCACGGCAGCACCTACCCCCTAGTATCTGAAAGGGTGGATACGATTGCCTATAAAGGAGAGGCCGTACCCATAGATCCGGGGTACATGTTCGAGTATGTCGACGACGACGAGGAGTACAAAAGGATTGACGAGGGCATAAACTACATGCTTGAGCTGCTTGAGGACCGAAAAAACAAGTAGGATGCCGCACGACTCGATGGCCGCTCTGTTGATTAAATAGCTTGTGCAGGAATTGAAATTTAAAACCGCTGTAATTTTAAAGGCTGATTTAATGATCTGTTCTAATGCTGTGCTTTTCTGACGATCTGTGGTAAAATTCAAGAAAGCCTCGATACTCCTGCTCATCCACAAAGACGTCCACCAAGAACAGCACGTCTGCTGCGGTCTTCAAGACCAAGCACTTGAACTCTGAGCCTGCGGCTATTTTGTCCGATTCGGCAATTTTCCGGGTCAGGGTTTTCTTTGCTCTGGTTTGGTACTCGCGGCCAGAGTCCACAACAGTCACTATTGAATGCAGGTTTTGCGGTGAGTAGGAAATATCGCCTATGAGGCAGGAGCACAGGAAGATTCCGGGCTCGCCAATGTGATGGATTGGAACTATTGGGATGTCGAGGGGCCTGTGCGGCTCTACTGGCGCTGTGCCATCTGCTGCAGAGGCACTCAAGCAGCTGTCTCCAGACATGTCTGCATTCGGCTGTTTCCGATCGGCATCCGCGTCGCTGTTGTCTGTGTCCTGTGTTTGGCTGCTTTTGTGCAGACTCGAATAGTACTCCTGCTCTCTTGCTTTGATTTCGCCTAGTTCATTTTCGCTGTCCACAGGAACAACATCGCCGGACAGGTTGTCGTGCATGTATGCCTCCAGGACAGTGTCGAACGAATGCATCCTGATGTTCACAAATAGACAGTGCTTCCCAACAGCAATCCTCTTCAAAAGAGACGAGTGCTGGCCAAAAAGCTTGATTGTGAGCACCATATTGTTGGGAAATGCCCCGTATCCCCGCTCCACCATCGGACTGGCAGTAAAGTCTGTTATGCTTACCGACGGCACCTGGTCGTATTCGCAGTGAATAACCTTGCCAAGGATGTTGAAGAAGCTTCTGTCTCGGAGATCCCGGATGCTCTTCATTTTTGACGACGCAGAAAACGACGTGCTTCTATAGCAGCTTGCCAAGAACCGTGCAATTGCATGTTCCACAAAGCTGCCCAGCTCCTGCCCGCTGTTTTCGGCAGAATCTGCCGCCTCGTAGCCTGTCACCTTGTAGATTAGACAAGGCTTTGAGACAACAGCAACGCGCTCGCTAAATCCCTGCTTTATATTCCTGACTAGCAGGACGTCCCCCTTTCTAAACGGCTCGCTGGCATCCTCGGCCATTTCTCGGAAGCTCTTCTCATCGATGAAAACCTTGAGCTCCACACTGCCAGTCTGGTCAAGCAAGCACAGAGAAAACAGATGGTCGGTTCCCTTGGTCTTAACCAGGGGCTTGTAGTCTGTGCACACAGCAACCACGTCACAGTACTGGTCTTTTCTTAGGTCGGAGATGTACTTGAAGGGATTTCTGGCAATTTTGACACCTTTTGTGTATTCTATTTTTGAAAGCTGAGAAAAGTGGGAAATGTGCGGGACACTGACAACCACTCTGTCGTTTTGGCCAAGCTGGCCATGGTCGACTTCGCCTCCAGACAGCTCAAAGCTTCCTTCCTGCGTCCTGATTGCCACTTTTTCCGAAGAGCAGTTCTGGACTTCTCCGAGGATTATCATCTGAGCTGGGTTCTGGAAGAATGTCGAATGGCATGTGCCACTGTCGCAACTTGGCAGTGTGTATTCCATCCACTCCAGTGCAGAAATGGCCTCTGTCCTTTTATGTTTGTTCTGTTTAGATCCCAATGGACCAGCATAGCAGAGCGAATGACAGCAAAGCAGATGAGAAGACAGGCTCGCTGTTTGACGAGGATGCGGATGGCGTGCCACAGAGGAGCACAGAGATATCCTCTGCAAGGACGCACCAGAGTCTTTTTGACGACCAGTTTGAAAGCAAGGTGAGCATCTGGAAGTCCTATAGGGAGGAGAAGAATGAGCATGAGGATCTTGATGACGATCTTCTGAACAATCCTGTGCTCAATTCAAGCCCATCAGAGAGTTCATGTGCCAATAAAACACTAAAGGATGTTCCAAGAATTAACAGGTTTTGGGGTGCAGGAGTGCAGAACGAAGCAGGCGCGGTCCAGGAACAACCAGACGGCAGGCAAGAGGCGAGGGACACCATGGATAGCACATCCCACGGTGCTTCTGCCAGTGACTTGGCAGCAATTAGGCCCGAGATTCTCCAGAAAATCATGTTTGAAGATGAAGGCTCTGCAAGGAAAAGCATCCGCGAAAGATCCACCCATCCCAGCATGGAGGAGGACCTGAATTTTGGAGGGGGTGCATATGAGAGCAAAAGACAGAGAATTGGCGGGGCCAGCATGCTGGGCTCCAGAGTAGAAATGCCAAAAAGCCCATGCCAGAACAGTCACTCGAGCATGAGGGG
>NW_006889849.1:13129-19832 GCF_000231115.1 Vittaforma corneae ATCC 50505 | reverse complement strand
TCGACAACACGACACAGCATGCAGACAGTGGGCCGTCGTCCAGTGCGTTTGATGTGGCACAGGAGATTATTCAGAATCTGGAGAACAAGATTAAGACGCTCAGCAGCCAGGCTGAAAACTACAGGCAGGCGATAGTATCAAAGGAAAACATAATCAGGGACTTGGGCTTGCAGTTGGAGCTCCACGCCAAGAATGCCCAGGACATTGACCACGAGTATGTGCAGACGCATGCCAAACAGGGCATGGAGATCTTGGACAGAATAAAGAGCTACCAGGCGCCCAGTGATTTGACAGGAGAGGTCCAAAGACTAAAGATTGAGAATATGAGCCTGAAGAATATTGTCGATGAGCTGGCGATGCGGATCCGACAGGACAGAGCGTCGGGATGAGCAGCTCGAGCCTGAACAGTGCCAGCATAGTCTATAAATTGATTGCAGTGACGTCTTTACTGTTTATTTTCTTGCATAAAAATTAGTTGCTGGGAAATTTTTACAATACGCTCGACCCATCCAGCCATGGAGGAGCCAGAAAACATCGGCAGCGACGCTTGCACAGCGCTCGAGTCTTCATATAAGGATGGGCCAGCCATGAAGCCAGAAAAGCGAAGAAGGGACAAGTCAAGCACGGCCACAGTAGATAAAGTTTTGGACAGACGGACGGTTGAAGTGCTCAGCAAGCTGGTGAGGAGGGAAAAGCTCTTTGAGCTGTCTGGAGCCGTGTCGTCGGGAAAGGAGGCCAATGTCTACACAGCAAAGTGCTCGACAGCGCTTGTTTCCAAGTTCATACAGCCAGCTGCAGACCATACAGCAGCCACTGGGGACTGTGGCAGAGTCATTCCTGTTGCTCTGAAGATCTACAAAACGTCTGCCATGCTGTTCAAGGACAGAGCACGATACATTATTGATGAAAAAAGATTCCAGAACTTTTGCACTTCAAATTCCAGAAAACTGATAAAGCTGTGGTCGGAAAAGGAGGTGCGGAATCTAAAAAGACTGCGAAGGGCCAATATTCCCTGCCCCGAGCCGCTCTATTTGAAAAGAAGCATCCTCATTATGTCCCTGATTGGAGACACACATCCCCGCACCCAGGCTTAAGGACGTGGCGCTGTCTTCCCCAGAGTGGGAGACGGTCTACAGAGAGTGCATCGCACTCATAAGAGACATGTACCAGAAGGCGAGGCTGGTCCATGCAGATTTCAGCGAGTACAATCTGGTTTACCACAACAGCAGGGTATATGTGATTGATGTGGGCCAGAGCATGGACATTTACCAGGAGAACTCCAACACGTTTCTGATGATGGATATATGCAACTGCAACGAGTTCTTTGAAAAGAAGGGCGTGGTGGTCGACCATGAGGTGGAGCTGTTTGAGGACATCACTGGGCTGAGGATGCCTGAGTATTTGAAGGTGGATGGGAGGCTGAATAGAGAGTGCTTTGTGCCCACACGAATCATAGAGGTAGCCAATAAGGAGGATGTTGGGCTGTTTATTGAGAACTACAAGGACGCCAGGGATAGAGGACGGGCTGAGACAGATGCGTCTGGGGGGTCCCCCGACAGATGTAGATGCCGCAGAGCAGACCTCTGACAACGAGGACACAGCCAGCACCAGCTCGCTGTCGAATGAGGTGGGGCATGTTGAAGACAGCTGTGTGCCTGAACTAGAAACCAGCCACCAGCCCCGCAGGCCTGCTGAGTTTAAGCTGAAGGGCTACTCCGATCTGAGTGTAGACTCAATTGACCTCTATGTCAGAAGACTTCGTCTGAAAAATCCCAAGATGTCGAAGGAGGAGGAAAAGGCGATAAACAAGATACGGAAGGATGCTATCAAGACCATGAACAGGGAGCGAAGAGTGCGACGAGTTGAGAGGAAGGAAGAGTACAAGGCCAAGAATGCCAAGAGAAAACGGAACTATTTTAACAAGTAGAGGGCGTTCTTTTCTTTTGATGTGTTTGTTTGGTCCCAAAGCCGGAGCAATTTTTTAGCCCATTCACAATGAACGTGGAAGACAGGCTCAGTCTGATTGTGAGAAACCTGCAGGAGGTGGAGGGCCAGGAGGAGCTGAGGAAGATTCTGTGCGAAAGGGATCCCAGGATATACTGGGGAACAGCCACTACCGGGAAGCCCCACATTGCCTACTTTGTTCCGCTCTTGAAGATCAGAGACTTCCTAAATGCGGGGTGCGAGGTGACAATACTCCTGGCAGACATCCACGCCTTTCTGGACAACCTGAAGGCGCCCATCGAGAAGATAAACTCCAGGGTGGTGTACTACGAGCAGATAATCAAGGCTATTCTAAAGAGGCTGGGGTGTGGACACAAACAGGCTGAGGTTTGTCAAGGGATCCGACTTTCAGCTGTCAAGCCGATACACCTTTGACCTGTACAAGATAAGCAGCTTCACCACAGTCCACGACACCACCAAGGCAGGCACACAGGTGGTCAGGCAGACCGAGAGTCCCCTCCTCAGTTCGCTCATATACCCCAACATGCAGTCTCTGGACGAGGAGTATCTCCAGGTGGATGCGCAGTTTGGAGGCGTGGACCAGAGGAAGATCTTCATGCATGCGAACAAGTATCTTCCCAGGCTAGGATACAGACGAAGAGTCCATCTTATGAACCCCATGATGCCAGGACTGGGGTGCGAGAAGATGAGCTCCTCCGACGAGCTGAGCAAAATAGACCTGCTGGACACAGAAAAGGCGATATCGAAGAAGATAAGCAAGTGCTTCTGTGAGGAGGGAAATGCCAGCACGGGAGTGCTGACCCTGTTTAAGTTCATAATTCTGCCGGTGCTGCCCGAGGATGTCGTGATCAACAACAAGACATATCTGAGGTATGAGGAGCTGGAGAGCGATTTTGTTGAAAGGAAGATACACCCTGCAGATCTAAAGCAGTGTGCATCCAGGCTTATTGAGAGGATTGTCTCACCGATTCGGGAGAGCATCAGCGAGGAGGTGACCAGGGCTGCCTATGACTAGTTAATAAAGTCTATTTATTTCCACTATTTTCCATTTCGCCGTGTATCTCAGCATGCCACGAAGACGGGCTTGGCCTTAGCACAGCTTGGAAGTAGCGTGGCTTAAAGTTGGTTTTGGATTCAAATCCGGGCACGAGGCCTGGCACAGTCTGAGGATGCTGCTTTTCAGTGTTTTTCTTCCCTGGCCGTCAAGGAGCATGCCCATACAAATAAACGACAGAATCATTCTGAAGAACAACCTGCGAGGGGTAGTGCGCTACATAGGCCCCGTCGAGGGCAGGAGCGAGGAGTGGGTGGGGATAGAGCTGGAGGAGCCCAAGGGCAGCAATAATGGAGCAATAGGAGGGACAAGATACTTCTACTGTCCTGAGGGCCATGGCCTGTTTGTGAAGTACGAAAGGCTCACCAGGAGAATGACGAGTCTCGGGGACAGCACGACGTACCACGTGTTTGCAGAGCCTGGCCACCCGTTCTACAAGGACAAAGATTACCGCCTTGAGGATGGGCCTGCAACGTGTCAGCAGGAGAAGAAGAGCAGCCCGCTTGAGGCACGGGAGCATGGCGCCAGTGTTCTGTTTGGAAACGAGGAGCTGGCTGAAGAAAATAGAAAGATCAAGGAGCTTTTGGGATTGGTCCTGCACAGGTGGAACGAGTCCCTCAACACGATCCAGAGGAGCCTCCAGGGACTGCAGGGGAGGATAGAGAGCATAAATAGAGCATGCCAGGCCAGGAAGACCGATGATGCAGAGAGAGACCTAGTGATGCGTCTGGTCTCGGAGATGATAGAGTCGAATAGAAGGCGAGACAGGGAAAAGGTGAGGGAGCTGTACGGAAGATTCAAGAAGATAATGGAGAAACACAAAATAAAGGTTGATTGACGATAGTTTTATTGTATTTTGCTGGCCCGCAGGCTAGAGTGGGAGGGCTTGGATGCAGCAAGGAGATGGAAAGCTCGCAGCTCAGGCGCTATAGCTCAGTGGTAGAGCGTTTGCCTTGTAAGCAAAAGGTCTCGGGTTCGATCCCCGGTCGCGCCTGTGTTTTGCCATTTCGTGCACTTCTAAAAACCTTAGCAACTTGGAAGGTCTGTCAAGTCGAGAAGACGGTCTTGCATCTTGGATAATACACGGGGTTCTCAAAGTGGTGCCACCAACAAACACTCGCTGCTATAATATTTAATTAATCTTCTACACTTTGGAGCTGGCGGCAAGCATTGCACAGTCGATGGCTCGCAAAATGTCGCCGACACCGACACCCTCGCCGCTCTTTTCCACCAATAGAAGCTCCCTGGCTGACTTCATCACAACTGTCATGGTCCACTCACTCGCAAGGGTCTCTGCCTCGTCGGGATCTTGCATCAAAGCACCCTCAACACATCCAAACTGCACAGCCTTTGGGAGAAAATACGTCTTTACTTCCAAAACCCGGATTATCTCATTTATTCCCTCAACACACAGTCTGAACAGGTCCCCATTCGTCTGTATGGGGGATACCTCAATGCTGATGGAGTATGCCTCCTGATTGAATCTTAGGCAAAGATCCGTAGTGGAAATGCACTTGGACCTCACGTAGACGCTGTGCAGAAAATTCAGCAGTGCATCGTTCTTTCTGCCTTTCTCCAGGCCTATTTGGAAAGCTCCCTCGGATGGCTTATCGGGATACGGCCTGGCTTTCGCTTTGGAGAATGCAAGATAGATGCAGGAGTCCTGGGGCGAGGTTCCTGACCGGACCACCAGCACATTGGGAAATGTCTTGAGGTGTGTGTCTCTAGACTCCTCGCATGCTCTTCCGCTCATTCGCAGCTTCTTCGATGCCAACTCTTTAACCAGCATGCTCGAGGTTGGGCAGAGGAAGCCAATCGAAACAGGCAAATCGCATATGCTTTGCAACTTTTTTGCCCAGCAGTTCGAATGGCAAAAATTGACAAAAAAGCCCAGAGAGAAACCATACATGCAGAAAAGTCGAGGATTGCAATAAAAAACATGGGGTACAAGGACAGCTCGCCACCGCTTGTTTCTATCGTTGGCCCAAAAATGTCTGGGAAAACCACTCTTCTCAACTCCATGGTTGCACACTACTGGAAAGCACCAAGAGAGTTCGCAGGACCAGTAACCATGAGCATAAGGAACAGGAAGCACATGCTCTGCGAGTGCCAAAGCGACATCGAGAGGGTTATAGACGCGATCAAAGTGAGCGACATGATTGTCTTTGTGGTGAATCTAAGGATTGGACTTCAGAAGGACACGCTGGAGGCAATAGGCATGATGAACAACCACGGAGTGCCAAAGTTCTGTTTTGTGCTAACAAACTATGACCAGAAGATTTCCAGCAAGGCAGTGAAGGACGTCGAAGTAAGGCTCCAGAAGGAGTTCAGCTTTCCGGTCAAGTTTTTCTGCCTACGAACAGCCGAGGACAATCGCGAGCACTACGAGAACATCCGACACTTCATGAGGTACATCGAGACAATGAAGTATCGGCCAGTCGAGTGGAGGTGTGTCCATCCATACGTTGTAGTCGATAGGATGAGAGGCGAGACAGCCTTTGGCTATGTGCGGGGAGGGCCCATTGGCAAGGAAGTAAGTGCGCACATCCCAGGACATGGAGACGTTGAGATCACCGATATCGAGGTCTGCAGCGATCCTCTGGGCTCTAGATCCAATGTGTTTTACAGTGTGCTAGAAGAGACAAACGACAACGAGGCGGGAGAGGAGTCGGGTGTCGACAGTATATTTTTGGAGGAAAGTAGCGGCCGAACGAGTCTGGACATGGAAGGTGAAAGCAGCCATTCAGACGACAACGGCAGTGACTTGAGCATGCTGAAGAAAAGGACCAGGCACAGGTTCAAGCCAGCAGTTTCTGACGAGGAGGGCCTTGCTGAAAGATTCAACGAAGAATACAGCGACGATAAGAATAGCCCAGGCAATGTCCTGGAGAAGATGAAGAGTACTGAGCTGTCCAACCAGAGGAAAGTCGAAGAATGCCAGAAGCTAATCATTCCCGGGACGTATGTCCGGTTCAACCTGCACAACACTAGCTTGGACCCGACCAATCTCATAGTCGTTGGGACATATCTTCCCACAGAAGGCACCAATATCCTTCTGAAGGGCAAGGTCAGTAAAAACAAGTGGCAGACGTTTGATCTAAAGTCCAATGCACCGTACTTCTTCTCAGTTGGGTGGTGCAGGTTCCAGTCTGTTCCAGTGTTCTGCAGGAATGGCAGGTTCTCGAAGTACTGCAGAGAATTCTCCGAGATACTGTTCTATGGCCCGTCGGTACCCCTGGGCTCGTCTTTCTTTATTTACAGCTACGATGCAGACTACAAGATTCTGGGTGCGGGACAGATTCTCGACATAAGCGGTAGAAGCACTGTGAAAAAGAAGCTAAAGCTCATTGGACACCCCAGAGCAGTCCTTGGGCAGAACGTGGTTGTGCAGTCTATGTTCTCAACCAGCAAGGAGGCAAGCAGGTTTGTGAATGCGCGCCTGAGTACGGCAAGTGGTCTCAGGGGCCTTATCAAGAGTGCCGTTGGGAAGGATGGGTGTGTCAGGGCGGCATTTGAGGGGTCTGTCCTCATGTCCGAGACTATCTTCCTAAAGTGTCTTGTGCCTGTTGAGCCGCTTGCCTACCTGCAGCACACCACCCCCAGTGCCGAGTATGTCAGGCATCTGAAGGACCTGGGACAGAGAGGGGATGAGCCAAGTAGCTGCAGCGAAGACACCAGCATCCC
>NW_006889849.1:3714-13109 GCF_000231115.1 Vittaforma corneae ATCC 50505 | reverse complement strand
ATAGAGCAGAAGAGAAAGGAAGCGGGAGAGAAAGAGAGGCTGGAGCATTTGAAGAGGCAGGAAGACAAGCTGAGAAGACACAGGGAAAGGGAGGCTGTGAAGTGTGAGATGAAAAAGAAGAGTGCGACCCAGGCGTGTTTGCAGAAGAAGAGACATAAAAGATCCAAGAAGCGTTGAGCTGTGCTAAATAATTTATGTTTAATGTCTCTCTTGTCCATCCCAAATGGCTGAGACCGTTCCGTTGGAAAAAAGCGAAAAATGGGCACAGCTGCCGGCCAAGGAGAGGACCACAGACAGGGGCTACTGCGTGTACAACGTGTACACAGCTGCACTGCCAAGGGGCAAGCCTGTCGTTGTCTCCTCGGGACTAATATTCCCCGAACTCAAGGAAAGGGCAGTCCTGATTCTAGGACATCCGCCAACCAATCTAAATCGAAATGTGGAGACAAGAAGCAGAATCATTGGTGCTGGGGACCTGTCTTTTACGTGTGTGAACTTCGGGGAGAACGACATCGAGCTCGACCCGCTCACAAGGATTACCAAGTTTGTCGTGTTGAGGGTAGCACAAGACGAGCCTGTCGTGTGTGAAGAGCTTGACGAAACCGAGAGGGGACATAACGGCTTTGGATCTACCGGGCTGAAGTGAATAAATACGGTTGGACATGGTTTGTAAATATTGATGCACTGTCCAGAGCCTGGCTCTGCACATGCTTGTTTTAAATGTTTTGCTGCAAAAATTTTCAAGCCCAATGAGAGAGCCACAGGTGGTTTTCAGACCGCTCGAGAAGGATGCCGTGTGTCCAAGGAGACACTCAGACGGTGCTGCCGGATATGACCTGCACTCGGTGTGTCCAGGAAGTGTCCCGCCATACACAACAGTCACTCTGAATCTGGGCTTTTCCTTGAAAATGCCTCCGGACATGATTGGGTATGTCTGTGGCAGGTCTGGGTTTGCCCTCAAGCACGGAATCAACATTGAGAACTCGTATGTCTTGGACGACTCTGAGGTTGCAATCAACATCGTCAACCACTCTCCCGACATTTTTGTCTTCGAAAAGGGCACCCGAATCGCACAGCTGTTCTTTGCGAAGATTGACACGTGCGGATTCCAGCCAATGCAGCCCCAGGCTGACTGCAACTAGATTGTCAGCTTGCAGTACTTCACTACCCATGTAGCACGGATGAGTGCAGGCTGTTTAATTAAATTTTAGCTTTCTTCGTTATTTATGTCTTTTCTACCGTCGGCCGATATGCTCGAGATAGCACAAAGCTTCGCTGGAGTAACTCCGCACCACAAGGCACTCGCAGTAGACAAAGACAGCCTCTACTACATCTCGTCCTCCAATCTTGTGGTTTCTGACAGCCAGTCGATTTCCAAAATTCACCACTTTGACAACACTCTCAGCTGTGTTGCAGGACATTCGGGAAAGGCAGCACTGGGCGACACTGCGGGAAATGCAGTCGTGGTTGGTGCAGACACAAGGATGATCAATGTTGGCTCTAAGGTACTTGATTGCTGCTTCATCGACTCCTTTGCCGTGTTCTGCACATTTGACCGCATCCACATTGTCAGCTGCCAAACGCATGAGAAGCACACCTTAGAAGTTGGCTTCATGATCAGCTCCGTTGCATGCATTGGCAGGACACTGCTGGTGGGCACAAACCTTGGAGTGCTGCATCTCTACAGCTTCGATGGCGAGGCCTTTGCACACACTGCTCAGGTCGATGCACATCTGGACTGCATCAAGAATATCAGAACACACCGCACTCTTGTCGCCACTTGCTCCCAGGACTCAAACGTGAAGGTCTGGTGCTGCGAGGCGGGAATATTAGCCTGGTTCAAACACTCAATGGGCACTCGGACTGGGTTAACGGCGTGTGCTGGCATGGGGACAAGCTGTACAGTGCATCTTCTGACAAGACCGTCCGTGTTTGGGAGAGGAACGAGCACGGATTCTACATCTGCTCAGACATCCTTGGCGCAGCCTCTGAGCTGCTGTCGGTTGGGTTTCTAGACAGTGTG
Organism: Vittaforma corneae ATCC 50505; assembly: GCF_000231115.1. Taxonomy (NCBI): domain Eukaryota; kingdom Fungi; phylum Microsporidia; family Nosematidae; genus Vittaforma; species Vittaforma corneae. The sequence continues at coordinate 11,086 of NW_006889849.1, read as the reverse complement.
CTAATAGTCCAGACCAGGTCGGGCGGGGTGGACAAGATAGGTGCTGGGGGGACGTGTGAGTATTTCATTTCAGGCCACCAGGGAGAAGTGGTCGACCTGGACTGGAACAGGAATCTTCTGGTCACGTGCTCGTCGGACAGAACCACAAGGCTGTTCTACAGGGGCCGTGAGTGTGCAAGGGCACAGATCCATGGGTTTCCAATGACCAGTGTGAAGTTCCTCCCAGGGCCCCATCTCAGGTTCATCAGCTCGGGCCAGGAAACAATACTGAGGATATACGAGGGCACACGGGCCTTCTTTGCAAACTGCGAAGATCTAAAGACTCTGCAGCATTCTGCTGACGACTTCCTGGACTTCTATGCAGACAGAGATTACTACGTTGAGGCGGCGTTTCTTTCAGAGCTGAACCTCACAAACGAGATCGGCACCAGCACCAGCCACGAAAGACTCAGCGAGAACGCCCTCTGCTCCGGCGTGTTCAGGGAATGCCAAAAGATCTACGGACACTACTTTGAGATTAAAAACATTGCTGTTGGGAAGAGCCTGATACTAAGCTGCAACAAGTCAGCAGTCAGGAAGTTTGCGGGTCTTTTTGTGTGGGACCTGCAGGGCAGCAAGCTCCAGTACATCGAGGAGCACGACCTGGACATCCAAAAGATAGCAATATCGCCCGACCAGTCGTTCGTCGCGACGGTTGGGAGAGACCAGCTGGTCTGCCTATATGCAGTTACAAACAACACGCTGAATACAGTCCATCGCTTTGCCAAGCACGAGAGAATTGTCTGGGACTGCGGGTTTTCCAGAGACAGCAAGTATCTTGCCACCTGCTCCAGAGACGGCAATGTAATCCTCTACAACATTGGCAGCCGGTCGATTGCGAGGACGTCGAGTTTTGAGCACGAAGTGACCACGGTTAGCTTTTCGCCAAAAGCTGACATGTTGATAGCCGGCACAGTCAACGGCGATGTGCTGTGTCTTGACTATGAGCTGAACATTGTGGACCGGATCAGGGCAGTGGGAAAAAGGATCCACATCGCCCGGTTCGACGAAAGCGGCAGTATGGTCGCAGTGAGCGGATCGGACGGGCTGACCAGAGTCCTGAGCCTTTCCCAGTAGTGCCTTAATAAATTATCCATTCCAGAATATATTTTGTGTAATGTCATTAAAAATGCCAGCCAGACAGCTGCAAAAACAAGTTTATCTAAAACAAATTTATATACTTTTCGATGCTGCGTGTCTTGCGAACACGTCCAGGATACTCTGCATCTGGTCTCCATCGAGCCTTTCAGCCATCTCCTCAACTATGCTCTGCAAATGCACAAGTCCGCTCGGCCTTGTGTCGATTAGGTTGACCATCTCAAATTCTGTGAGTCCAAATCTGGACAGCTCGGCTTTCATCGACCCTGCCTGTTCTCCGCTGCAGGAATCGGAGCAGAACTGCACAATCCTGTGCTTGACCCTCTGCGAAACACCCGGTGCTTTCTCCAGCAGCTCCCTAGCCTCGCCTTTTGTCAGCAGCTGCTTTACGCCTTTTCTCACAAGCATTCCAGAGGCACTTAGCAGCAAGCAAACAAAAAGCACTTAAAACAAATCTTTATTATTTAGCGGCCTGCGCCAACATGTGCTCTATCAGCAGACTCTCATTTGCAAACCCTGATTCCAAAGTCCTTCTCGCACAGCCTCTCACACTCCTTGTACTCGCCAAACTTTGAGAAAACCTTTAGGCTTTTCAGCAGCTCAACCTTAATTTCGGGGTGGGCATTCGAGCTGAGAGAACTCTTCACAAAACTAATAATCTCGTCATACTCAAACCCGGCCACGACCAATCCACCACAGAAGTCCATCTCCGACGGCCTGACCTTCTTCACAAGAATGTCGAAAACCACGCCCAGCCTTTTGTTCGACAGCTCGCCAAGAAAAAGAAAGCACTCACGCAGAGGCAAGTCTCTGAAGTACGCCTCAAAGAGATCCTTCTGCACCTTCTCGTCTCGGAAGCCAATGGCATCAAGAATCTTAATCTTCAGGTCATTCTGTCCCTGGCAGTAATCGTTGTACAGCGTGTCTGAGTCAAGGAGAACAGGCGTTCTGAGCGACGGAACTCTACTCATAAGCTCGGCCTGGATTTCATACAGCTTTAGACGGAGCTTGACCTCCGAGTTCAGAAGCGTGCCTGTGGAGATCGAAAGCGCTGTCTGCAGAAAGTCTACTTTTTTGGCCAGCGGCAGATCTGCTCGCTGGGAAAGATTGATCAGAGACTGGACAGCCTCAACCTTCTCGTTCCGCACCAACAGGTACTTCCAATAGAGGCTGCATGCCCTCTCGTTCTTATGCATCTGATCCTTCAGAAACATGCTGAACATGGGATTCTTGATCGACAGCAGATCAACAGAGCCAGGCGTTGAGTCGCAGCAAACACAGGGCAGAAAGGCCTCAAGGCGGAGCACCGATTCAAAGAACGGATAGAGAAAGGCCTCTCTGGCATCCTCGAGCCCGTGCTCAAGCGCCCTCTTGCACTTCACAGACTCGGCAAACAGCGAAACTGCAGTCTCATAGTCAAAGTCGAACTTTTCACGGATCAAGAAGACACTTCCGTAGAAAAACCGCAGCTCGTTGAACTTGTGGACTACCCCGTGATCAAACTTTGCCTGCGAGAGAAAGCCCAGCGACCTCAGAAGCGACTCCCTGTCGTCCTTTCTGATCAGCTGCAGGCCTCTTTGCAGATTAATGTTTTCCAGGGGCAAGTACATCGGGCAGCCATTCTGCATTGTCTTCAGGAGCGGCTCAATCGACTCGCTGGCGGTAAATGCATCCAGAAGACTCTTCAGCGAGAGTGTTTTGAAGTCGCCGTCTCGGGTTAGTATCGACTCGAACGTCTCCTTGAACGGAATGTTGTAGTCTAGAAGGAGCGAAATATAAAAATACGTCTGGACGAACTCGTCTATGAAACCCCTGGCCGCGTCGTATCCAGGAGATATCCTCTGCTTCAGGATCTTCAACTTCTTGACGACGTCGTCCAGGACCGCCTCGTGTGCAAGGGACTCCTCCGAGGCCTTCAGCTGGCTAAGATCCATCCGCCACACCGGCCTGACTAGCGTGTAAATCCACACAAAAAGAGCATGGCTCCTAATGCTGTCGTTCCTGCACAGCCCATCCAGCTTGCTCACGTCCTCATTCTCGGTCAGCAGCTGGAAATACCTGACCATAAACTCAACATCGCCGTAGTTCCTGTACATCTGATACACCTCCTGTGTCCGGCAGTTGAGCATGAGCCTCTTCGAGTCAAGAATGGTGTAGTGGATAATGCCATTGGGCGTGTGTATGTACAGGTCCGAGTCCGTCAGCTCCGCACCAAGCACTGTGCTGTACACCGTCACTATCTCGAAGTTTTCAACAGCCCTGCCTCTGCTGAAGTTCTTGTATTGGTCTTCGTTGAAGGTGTGCAGAACAAGCGTGGATCTTTCGGAGCCTGACCGTGTAGACAGAAACTTCGATGGCGTAGAGTGCACCATCCGGGCCTGCTCGGAGCTCTCCACAACTGCAGGATCCCTGAAGAACAGATACTCGGTCGAGTAGAAGTCCCTCTTCCCAGAGGGCTGGACACAGTAGAAGAGAATGGGGTTCTCCTCAACAATCTGGACATCCACATAGCTCACAGAGGCGTTTGGCTTAATTCCATAGACCTTGTAGATCCCATACTCAATGTTGTAAACCTCCAGGCCTTTCGAAAGAGAAACCAGATACTTCGTGCCCACCGAAATGCAGGAGACCTTGTCCTTTTTGCCGGAGAAGATCGAAGAGAGGCTCCTGAGAAGCGATGCCCCGGAGAATACAGGCTCAGATACTTGTAGTTCAGAAAGTCAACAGACCTGCACGATGCACAGTACACATTCCCGTCGGCACATCCAAGGAAGATATTGCCATTCGCAAGCTTAACACAGACGGGCTTGGAATACAGCTTGGCTGAAAAGTCTGTATTGATGATGCAGTGGGTGTCGGCCTCGATGCCGTAGACGATAACATCGGTCTCAGTGACAACAAGGAGACAGCACTGGATCTTTGAGTTGAAGACGCCCCTCGGGGGCCTGTAGACCTTCACGAAGCAGATGCTGCTGGGGAAGCTGGGAAGCACCTCGACCGAGTTGAGGTCGTACCGGAATATGTGCAGATTGAAGAAGAGATTCTCCTGGGTCGCATACCAGAATGCCTGGATCTCAGGAAGTACTCCTGAGGAGAGCGTGTGGAGCTTTGGAACGGATACTTCCTTGTTGAGCAGAAGAATCTTAAAGTTGCTGTAGGAGGAGCTGCCGTTTCTGTAAATGTCAGACTTGAGAGGAAGCAGCTGGCTGGCATATCTCTCTGCCTCGACAATTGAGGAGTTTCTCATGCAAGGGTGCAAACTTTTAAGAAACCAAGATGTGATGTGCAAAGAGAGGCAGAATGGAACTTAGGTAGTGAAATGTATCAAAATGCCAAATTAATACATGTTGAAAGCAAATGGGAAACGGATTACCCATTTATTTCTTGAATATTTTATAGTTTAGAAGATATATTCATTTTTCCTACATAAATTGATTTTATGAGCCAGTGTAAAGTTAATTTAGAAGCCTTTTATAGTCATGATATCATTTCATTATATTCTTAACTATAGCATTTTTCATTTAATCTTATTTTTATATTTTAATTAGTGTTGTCCATTGTGGCATAATACATTAATATTCAACCGAGTGTTCTATACAACTTGTATTGTTTTGATTCACATGACCTGCATTTAATGACTTGCTTCGCGTTTTACATGTCAAATCAATCAAACAATGGCACAACATCTAAAAATCGTGATTAGTAATTAATTAAGATTATTAAAAAATAATCATGAAAATGCTCGAAACAGAATGCAAAGTGTGTGATTAAAAGTCTTTGTTGTTTATGTGCGGTTGTATTAAATTTTGATGCTATATTTACAATAATTTTTATCAAGTTAGTTTTATTTCTTTTAGTGATCATGATTGAGAATTGGTTGATGCTTTTTATACAATGAAAAATTGAAGTGATATTTGAAATTTTTTCTGCCCAGCATGACTCCAGATGGTTGTGAAAGAACTGCAATCAAAAATGAACGGAATAAGACAAATGTATTTGAATTGTTGCAAATCTATACTAAAGAATCTTGAATCCAAGGAAAATGAACTACAAAAATCAAATGTACCATTCCAGCCTTCTATATCTTTAAATCTTAGAAATATTATTACAACAAAGATTGAGAATATTAGGGAACTGGCTGTAAATAACATAGCACAAGAACTCTCAACTTTTCTGTCTCAAAGGGGAGGTGGATTTCAACATCCATTGAATCATAAAAAAGCAAAACGGTTTTCAAAAAAAATAATAGAAATTTTGGAATCTAGCTTTAGAAAAGATAAGTATCCAACTGATACTGAAAAATTACGTTTAGCAAATTTGTGCATGATTTCAACGAAACAAGTTAATAATTGGTTTACCAATAAGAGAAACCGTTCAAAATCATATAAAAATGGATTTATAACGTATGATAAATAAATACGAGTAAAATTAACAGTATTTAAAATATTGATATGTATATGTGATTAATATAAAACAAATATTGCAAGAACAACAATATGAAGTGAAGATACTTCTTAATTAAAAAATTCTATTATATAAAGAATTCTGAGCATCATGATTGAATATTGAGAAGTTAACTGATTAAACAGTGTTTTGAATAATGCTTTAATACTTGAGTTTTCGATTAGAGTTATTAACGTTTTAAATATATATCTTACAAATCATCTAAATTCTTTAAAAAATAATTCAATTCTTTCACATCCAAGCTATGAAAAAATGATATCTTGAATACCATATGCAAATCAGTATGATCATTAGATAGTAGTGTTCTTTAATAAGTATAATCACTAAAATGAAAACATTAGACATGCTTTAAAAATGAATTGGATATTAGCATAGGTACTAATAAATTTAAATCCTTATACTACTAGAAAATTATATTTGTCAATAAACTCCAACTATTTTGTTAACAAATTGTATATATAGAATTGAAAAATTTGTATCTTTCTTGTTTGATGAATTTTTTATACGAAGCTCATCATTCATCATTAACTTCTTTAATGTTTCTACCCAATCCTTCATCTAATTATATAGTGGAATATTCCTTTATATAAATATCAATGTATATATTAAATAAAAGTATGTTATGTTTATCAGTGATAACGTCGGAAATTTTAGAGTTACATTTAAACATTTCAATATTAATTAAAAATAATCTTCATTACTATTAAGAATTTAGAATCTTGTAAATGGGATATTTTATAAGCTCAGGACATTCTAAATTATTTTGATTTTTATTTATGTTTTAAATATCATCAATCATTTTTTCAAGGATTAAAGTTGCCAGTATATATTAAAACACATCAAAATATAAACCTTGCATTCTTATTAACATCTCTTTTCTAAAGTAGAGCAATGTTCCAGACTTTCTAAGTCCAGAATGGATGTGAGTTCATTTAATAGTTCCATTGATTTTTATTTTAAGCGGGCGTAGCAAAATAAATAATTAGCCAGATAAAGCCAAGTGAACAAGTATGACTGTCATTTAATCATTACAAGACAATGCATGAGTGTATTCTGCCAATAAATTCTACAGTTACTAAGATATCATCGAGAAGAGTTTCAGTCGGTCGTCCTCCTCCTATTTGGATGAAGATGAGTGTTGCTATTGGTAGATCCGTTGCGTGTATACTAAAGACTATCTCTATCAGACCACAGCTGAGACTGACGATATGCCAAGTTTTATTGCCAAGAATGCATCAACACCAATGGAGCGTAGATAAATGATGCCCCGGACATCAACGAGACACAGTCCTCAAGCAGACTTACAAGCAGTAGATGGGCCAAGCCATCCGCATTTTCAAGCAGCAGACTAGCCCAACCGTTTTTAAGGGTCTTATTTGTGCTTCGCAGTCTGCACTTTAATCATGGTTTGGTGCATCTGAAAATTTATATCGATTTTCCCAAGCCCATATGACACCGACTTCGCACTTAGGAACGGGGGAAAGCCCAGCCAAGGATGCATTGGCAATTTGCTCCTCTCTCAAAATGTGGCAAATACACGACGAGGGGACTTCACTCACTTTCTTTTACTCAGACATCGAGAAGTGCTGGCTAATACGCGTGAATAGTGGGCGTTGCAAGGTAAACCGTCAGCTGCTGCATTGCACCTCAGAAAATGCTATTGCTGTGGAGAAGACTGCAGACATCGTCTTGAATGGCAGGTCTTTCACATTCAGCAACCACAGCAGTGCAGATGGCATTTCAAAAATACTTGTGCACACTCTCCTAGGAA
>NW_006889849.1:0-2817 GCF_000231115.1 Vittaforma corneae ATCC 50505 | reverse complement strand
ACCTGTTTCAGTAAAGTATTGTGGATTGGACTAATTTTCCATCATCTATTTGTTTTCTAGAACTCAGATGGATTTAAACATCATGCAGCACATTTCTGATTTTGAGAGGCCTGGCGAGTGCAAAGTGGTGGGGTCTCGTAGCAGGGTATTTCGTTTTCAGCTAGTCCACCAGTCTAAAGTGGAAGGTGCATGATACTCTTGCAACGAGCAGTTGTGTGGATATTGGCCTGAAAGGCATGTATTTGGGCACGGAATCACAGCAATGGTCAAAGTGTGAATCTCACTTGTGCATCAGCATATTGAGTGATGCCACTCTTGGCACATTCTTCCTTGTGAAAGTCATCTGAGACTCATTCTACTAGATGCCACCTATTTCTAGCAGTGCTGGCAATGGCTCATCCTCGGACTGCTCACTTCTATGCCAAGAGTCTAGTAGCTGGTTAATGCAAGCGTGTAGACAAGCAGAGGATGTTCTTGATAATAGCAGGAGTGGCTACACGATCTGTACAGAGAACAAACTATTTCTATGTCTGATAGAGACCACAGACAAGAGTCATCTATGAATGTGTAGTCTGTTCGTGTGCCTGATCATGACCACGTAGGATTTACTCAATTCACTCTTCTGACCAGTACTTAAATAAATGCAAACTAACTTTTTTTGTCGCTGGCTTTATGGTTTAATTATATTTATGTATATTCGCATGCGATCTCCAGCCACAGCATGCTACGGGGAATATGCTTGTATGCTGCACTGGACATTTGACAATCAGCAGCACGCCCAATACCTACATTCAACTGAATTGCACAAAGGATGTAGCCAAGTTGTGCACTAAATGCCACATTGTGTTATTTATCCAACGGACCACAAGTATAGTCTAGAGTGATTGCACCGGAATGATTTAGTATGACATGTTTGACATCTGTCAGTATCCTATTTTCAAGCTGAATTTTTGAGTGGTAGAACTTACTCACAATTTACCAGCACAGTCAATGTGCTATTGGCAGTAATTACTGTCGTGCTTGTAGTTAAATCTTATATGTGACATTGTGATTTTTAACTTGGAGATATATCATTGATACTGTCAAATTCAACTATTTAAAAATTTTTAGCACATACCCCTTAATGAATATTGTACGAATGAGAAAGGCATGCAAAGCAATCTATAACCTAGTTGTACTCATGGGAGTTACACTCCAGAGCTCAGGCAGTAATACAAACCCAGGTGGAATCTATAGCTTTGGAAATTATCCTGTGGATACGACTGAAATATCTATATGTAGACAAGGCATTAGGTATATTGACAGCAATATTAAGAGACTAGTGAAGCTAGAGAAGCTGGAACTCAGTCTTAACAATCTCAAGACATTGCCACCCGAGATAGGAGAATTGAAGAATTTACAGCATCTGGATCTATATGGCAATAGGCTCAGGACATTACCATATGAGGTAGAGGAGTTGAAGAATTTACAGCATCTGGATCTATATGGCAATAGGCTCAGGACATTACCATATGAGGTAGAGGAGTTGAAGAATTTACAGCATCTGGATCTTGGTCATAACAAATTTGAATCATTTCCAACAGTGATAAGAAAACTAAAGAATCTAGAAAGACTGGATCTCAATGATAACAAATTTGGATTATTCCCAATTGAGATAGCAGAGCTAAAGAAACTACAGCGCTTAGAACTTCGTGGTAACAAGCTAAAGCTATTGCCAGACGAGATAGGAGAGATGAAGGAACTACGGACCTTGCATCTCGATGATAACGAACTTGAATCATTTCCAACAGTGATAGCAGAGCTAAAGAAACTACAGACCTTGTATCTCCGTGGTAACAAGCTAAAGCTATTACCAGACGAGATAGAAACGTTGAAGGAACTACAGACCTTGTATCTTGGATACAACGAATTTGAATCATTTCCAACTGTGATAGTAAAGCTGAAGAATCTACAACATCTGTTTCTTGGTAATAACAAGCTTGAGACACTACCGGCTAAGCTAGAAGAGCTGGAGCATCTAGGAGAACTGTATCTCAATGATAACAAACTTGAGACATTGCCAATTGAGATAGAAAAGTTGTCAGGTTCGTTGCGATTACTGAATTTGATGGGAAATAACATTTCAGAGGTTGGTGATGGAGAAAGAACTGTGGGCAGGAGAGAGCTGAGAGAGATATTTGGGGATCGTGTTATGCTTGATAACGACATCGTTGAATATGAAGAAGATGAAATTTCAGTCGAGGACGTGTACAGAGAACTTAAGAGCAAGCCAATGCACTGGAACTTCGAGATGCTGAGAACACTCAGACCGCCGTCAGTTCCTGAGTTGAAATGCAGCGAGGAAGAATTGGTGAGGCTGTGGAATGAGAGCATGTTTGTGAGGGAGTGGGACAGGCTGAGGCCCGAGGTCATTGAGACGATCAAGGCCAACAGAGGAGTCCTTGTGGCAGTGTATGGAGAGGGCTTTTCTGCACTGCTCAGGACAGATGTAGACAGTGAGACCAGAAATAGGAATATCACAGAGATTGTTACAAAGATTGCAGAGAACAGAGACAGCTATACCAGGGAACGGAACATATCAGAGCTCGCTGGTAATGACAAAAGCGCCTTTATGGACATGTGGGAGAAGAACAGCCGCACGTTCATAATGGGCGACAACAAGAGAACAATGGACGAGTTCATACACCACATCTACAATCCAGACGAAGAGTACAGGAGGTGGGGGATGAAGAAGAAGCACACGGGTCTGGCCAAGAACCTGCTTGGATCCATACTCAATGCTCTTTCGAAAGAGCGCGATGGGGATGTGGTCGTCTC
>NW_006889848.1:0-78901 GCF_000231115.1 Vittaforma corneae ATCC 50505 | reverse complement strand
CCAACATAAAATTTCACGTAGCTATGGGCTTATGAAATAATTATTGACTATTTTCTTACGCGTTTACACCAGTTAAGCCTAGATTATCAATAAATGACTGAAATTTCAAGCTAAAACTTGCTTAAATGATCTTGCTCTCTCTGTTCTATTACCTATTTTGTTATACTTTTTTGTTTTATCCTCTAATTTTCCAATTACTAAACTTTCCTTGTCAAGTCTCCCTCCTTAATGGTTTATTTGTTGTTTGGTATGCTTTGTTTTGTCACTTGCTCTATCGTGCCTCAAAGCTACTTTTTGTAACTGGTTTTTATCTTGTGGCTATCATTTTCGGTATTTTAGATCGTTTTGAATACACTTATCTTAATTCTTAAAAAGACTTATAAAATCAAACCAAGGAGTGTTTGACAGTTTTCAATATCGCTGGAAACCCCATTTGTGTCCTAAAAGCAGTTTTTTGACTTTAAACATATTTTAATATTTGTACACACATTAAATAAACTTTTTATAAAATATTATGCATTCGAATACTTGATGTGGCATTTTCATCTTCATTGATATCCAAATAATATTTTTACCATTTCAAAACTTTGAACCAGGAATTTCAAAATGGTCTACCCTTAGATGTCTATTGCTACTTGCCAGATTAAAGGATACAAGGATGTTGAAGTGGAAGTCTTTAAGATCCGATCCAGGAAAGTAACATACACCGTCTTCGGAATCAGCCAAGTTGATCCTGTCGAACTTAGAGTAAACGTTTCTGGTGGGATAGACAGCTCGTCCAATCTGAGATCCACGCCCAGTGAAGAGGAGCTTTTAGTGTATTTGATCAATGCAAGGCCCAGTTAGAAAAGTCTAAGGCTTCTTTTATTGCATATAACTTTGGATATTACAATGAAAAGAGTAACTACAGGGAGATGATAATGCTAGTATCTTTTATTCCCGAGAATGTAAATCTTAGAAATAAAATAGCAATGACTTCAAACACTGCCGTTCTTCAGAATTCACTGCAAATACCTGTGCACATCGAAGCACACGAGCTTGATGATTTTACATTTACAAGACTAATGAATGAATGTATGAGTATCCAAAGAAAATAAAATATACTTTAATAAAAGCTTATCATTAATGCTAAAACGTGCATTTGTGATTTTTTATTAATATACTTATCAAAACCAAATTTTATAGGCAAAGAAGATAAGAAAACGACTATTTAAAATAATGACAGCTCTACAGCTATCATACTTTAATAAGCTTTCGATAATTTTCTCATGTGCCATCTTTACATTAAAGATTCTACTTTAAACCTTATTGTCTTCTCATTAGTATGTGAATAAATATACTTCCTATCCAATCAATGTTTCAACATTATTGCCATGCTTAAAACACAGAAATCCAACAAGTTTTCAATTTTTAACGGTTTCAGAATCAAACAATAGAATTTAAAAGTACAACATTGAAGTATGCAATGGATAGGAAAACAAGGTCAGGCAAGGTTGTTCTAATAGGTGATGGTGCTTGTGGAAAAACATGTCTGCTAGAAGTGTTTAAAAGCAATAGATTCCCGGAAGAGTATGTGCCCACTGTTGTAGACAACTTTTTAAAAGTTGTAGAGTTTGAAAATGGAAAGAAAATAACGCTTGCGCTTTGGGATACTGCTGGACAAGATGACTATGATACTATAAGACCACTCTCGTATAGAGAAACAGACCTTGTAATAATATGCTATTCAATTGAAGATAAGAACTGTGTGGATGGCATTGAAAATAAGTGGCTGCTGGAAGTAAAGAACTACTGTCCAAATGCAAAGTATTTTTTAGTAGCATTAAAAAAAGATCTTAGAAATGACCCTCAAGTCGATCAATCCACTTTGTTAACAGAAGAAGAAGGCGCAGGATTAGCAAAGAAAATTAAAGCAGAAAAATTCTTTGAATGCTCTGCCCTGGCAAGAGAAAATATAAACGAAATTTTTGAGGCTGCAGGTGAGTATATTTATTATAACAGTGAGACACTTGAGCCAGAAGAAACCTGTTGCGGTAGATTTGTAAATTGGTGCAGGTGCTGTGGCAAATAAATTATATTATTTTAGCGGTGCTATAATTATTTTTATTTGTAAAGTTTTGATGTTTTCAACTATTTTTCTAATCAATTTCCACAGTTTGAACCAGCCCTATGCTTTGTTTATCTTGTCTTTTACCTGGAAAACTTGGAAAATCTGTCAGAAAGATTGCAACACTAGTTTTTGGTGTAGTTCTAGTCTATGCTGTTTGCTGGGCACTGATTCTCAAGGGCTTGGATTTCAAAATGCAAGGAGCCAATCTTGCTGATCAAAAGCTAGTTTTAGATTTTTTGGTAAAGAATAATTCATTTGGAGACATTACCTTGAAAAACTTGGATTTTTACAATAATGAAGATGAGAAAGTTAATAAGAAAACCGATGATTTGCCATTGTTGATTAAAAAGTTTTCTGCGGAGCCACTTAAAATCGGGTTTTCACTTGATGAGTATAAATCAGTTGAGCTGACAGTTAGAATTTTGGGACTACAGAAAAAATTTAAAACAAAAATAAATGAAAAAAGATAATATAGATTCAACAGTTGGCATTTTATTTATAAATTTACACAAAATATACTTTTCAGCTATTTATGGGATTCTTAAACTGGCATATTAAACAATATGGCATTAATAGCATATTTTTATGATACTATAGATAAGTGTTAGAGTTCTGTCTTCACCATTTACTTATTCTTGCTAAAGTGGTATTTGCTATTGACATTTAAAAGCTCTTATCATTGTTTCTGATACTGTTTCGTCTCAAAAATATTGATGTTATATTTTTTTAATATTCTAGTCCTGATGTATTGCACGATATGCGAGACAAAGATAGAGGATTTACATCACTACAAGTCTGAGCTCCACAGTCTCAATGCACGCAGGAAGTTCTTAGGATACCCGCCATTGTCATTAGAGGAATTTGATTCTCAGTCAATATCCGACGATTTGACTATCGATTTGAACATTTCAGATTCTATAAATATATTTAAAGTTAGCAGTTCTGATAAGCCCAAAGAAGTAAACAGTTCAGAATCTATTGCAAGTATAGAAACAAATAGGCTGTGTGTTTTCTGTGATCAGAACCATAGCATCGCACATTATAGGCTTCACAATCTCTCGGATGAACAGGGGTTCTATCTTACCAATACACAGTGTTATATTTGTTATGAAAGATTTTCAGATCGAAATATGCTGATAAAGCACTTGGAATTAGAGTTACATCGAACAGCAGTAACAGACGGAATTTCATTGTTTCTTGAAAATGGCAAAATACTAAATCCTCACAAAATGAACATGCCATTAAGAACAATATTCAAACCGGAAAAGGACTCAAGAGCAACAAAAAGCATAGATATTGTATTTAAATCACATAAAAGAAATAAAAATTAAAGTGTTTTAGTACTAGGTTAAGTTGACTAACATTCAAACTAAATGGATTTATTCAGAAACGTAAGAAAACTCATAAAGCTCATCCGGAATCTTTGAATCGGGCAACTCTTCTCCTTTAATTTCCATTCCGTTAGGATTGTAGTCCTTGGATTCCTTACAAGTGGAACTGTCGAGTTTTATTTCTTATATCCTTCCACAATAAGACTTTTCCAGCTTTCGTGAGTCTTTTTAATAACGTCCTTGGCAAACCTTGCATTCAAAAATTTTCCATTAAACGCAAAAATATTTTTGGGCTTTCCATCTGGAACTTTATAGTCTCTAAACCATTTAAATATCCACTCGAGTAACCCTGGAAAATGATGTCTAACATCCTCAATGTCGTTTACTTTTCCAGCCATTTCATCCTTGGAGTCAATTACAATTATCTTCCAATCAGCTTCGTTGTCGTCAAGAAGCGCCAGCGCTCCCAATACCTTGCCCTGATATACTTCACCGATCTTTTTTACCTTAGATCCAATTTCCACAATATCGACAGGATCGTTATCCCCTCTTGCCTTGCATTCAGAGTCCTCAAGCATAGGGTTCTCCCATGTCTGAGGCAGAGCACCATAATTAAAAGGGTACCCAAATGAAGGAAAGACATTCTTAACAAATCGTACCTTGTCTTTCTTCACATCCTGGCATATTGGGTTAAATGAAGCCTCTTTACATATTTCAAATTTGCCATGCTCAAATCTGGAGATTTCATTAATACAAGTAACATAGTTAAATGATCCATCAACCATCAAAGGAATATCATGGAATGGAGATACGACTTTTCCATCTTTGAGGATGTATGCCTTAAAGGAAGATGAATATTTTGATCCTATTTGCTTTGAAGTGTATGCCATTAAGGATAAAAACAAAAATTTTCAAAATAAAACACAAATAGCATACTATGATAAACAACACGAATCATTGGTAAAATACTATTTTAGCATTGAAACTAACTGTTCTATCATTTACACATTCATGCTTGTACTCTGTAATTACTTAGCCCTAATGCAGACATTCAGTGAATTGACGGAGGTATTCAAGATAGCAAAACTAGTAAAAGAAAACGGAAACACGTCAAAAGAGGCCAAAGAAAAACTCAATGAGATTGTAACGCTTGTACATGCATATGTATTGACCATTTTAAAAGATACATGCAAAGAAAGAGAAATAGCAGAAGAGGATGTAAAAAAAGTGTTTAGGTCATTAGAAGCAGAATAATCAATAAAAAGAACAGTGTGTTGATGACTTTTAAATTAATCCTGCATAATTTATAATATCTAATAATGGCGTGGTTTATCAAACAGTTTTGGATGTATGTTGTATAGCAAGTAATATCACATAGAATTTGTAGCATTTTCAGTTTAATTTGACTTCGCCTTTACTTGAAAGTGTTCATTTGCTATCGTTTATAGCTATGCCTTTATTTTCTATTTTAAATACTGCCCCATGGAGCATGAAATTAGACAACTCGAGAAAGTTCTGAATCGAATCTTGAATATCCCAAAGAGACAAAGAACAGATATAGCAATCCATCCCATTGAAGTCAAAGACAATATCTTTATAAAGCCGCAGATGTCTCTGGATAATAACCTTATAATTGAGGAAAACTCACAACTTCAAAAGAGAATAAAGGAATTAAGTGAAAGGGTGTTTGAACTTGAAGCACAGCTAGAAGACTACAAATCACAAGTTCATAACCTAAACGTTGTTAATTTTCAATTAACAACCAACGAAAAAGTTCTTAGAGAGGCCGTCCTGCAAGCAAAGGGAGCAATAAGAGTAGTATGTAGGATAAAACCAACTCAAGGTAATTGTCACATTCGGTTTGATGATAAAAATATATTTGTTGAAGATAAACAGTACTCTTTAAATCATGTGTTTGGTTCAAGCTCTTCGCAAAATGAAATTTTTAGAGAAGTTGAGCCTGAAATTGAAAGCGTATTAGAAGGATATAGTGTATGCATATTTGCCTATGGTCAAACAGGTAGTGGAAAGACCTATACAATGTGTGGAGAAGGATTAGAGGAGGGTTTAATATTTAAATCGCTGGATAAGATCAAAGATATTTCAAATCGATTCAGAAATGAGGGTTTTACTGTTAAGTATATTGTTAAATACATTGAAGTTTATAATGAAAATGTCAGAGATTTAATTTCGGACAAAGCTGTTACAATCGTACACGATACACATTCCATAAAACTTAAAGATTGTGAAGAAGTATCAGCTGATGATATTGATCTTATTTCAAGTATAATTAAGCAATATAGTCTGAAAAGAAAGACAGGAGAGACAAATTGCAATGTAAGTTCAAGCAGGAGCCATTCTATATTTATTCTCAATGTACTTATTGAATCAAAGAATGAAAAAAGGCAAGGATCATTGTGTTTGATTGATTTGGCAGGCTCTGAGAGATTAAAAGAAAGCAAAGCCGAGAATGAAAGACTCAAAGAAACCCAGTTTATAAATAAAAGCCTGAGTGCGCTTGGAAATGTGATGGCAGCATTAAAAAGAAAAGACAAACACGTTCCATTTAGGGATTCTAAACTTACCCATATAATGCAGGAGTATTTGTCTGGAAGATCTAGGACTTCTATGATTGTTAACATTAATCCGGAGTGTATTGAAGAGACCATTTGCACTCTTAGATTTGCTATAAAAGTCAGCGAGTGTAGTTTAGGCGGTGCCAGCAAAAATATTAACAAATTTATCTGATAAAGGATTAATACTAAAAACTTACTGGCAATATACTTGTTATAAACAAGCTAAAATTTAAGCCAATAGCATAGACTTATATTTTTAGTATAAAATATGTGCTTTGAAGCTATATTAAAAATAATATAAAGACTTTGGGTTTGTTTTAAAGATGTTTCAATTAATAATCGTTGCCGTTTGTAAGTATTCTCTTCCCTGTGTCTGAAAGATAAACTGTATGCTCAAATTGTGCAACAAAGGAGTTTGGTAAATCATGAAGAGGTGGGTATGGGTCGATAAATTTTCTAAGTGATAGCAGCTTGATACTTGAAAATGAATCAGGGCTATAAAACTCAACATGTCTAGGACTAAAGGGCAATGTTCCAAACTCTTTTTGAATAGTCTTAAGAACTTTTTCATTTTTAGCATTATAAATTTTTGAACTTGGTGGGTTTCTATTGATCATAAAATGGGATGCTTCACCTTTATCACAGACCTCACCCTTTCCTGTACTTGCAAATGTTTCAATGGCACAGAATCCCTCTGAAACTCTTGATGTGTCTCCATTATTGATTGGTGGTATTGAAAACTCACCATGTATTCTATATTGCTCAATAGAATGACCGTTAAGATTCCATATGGGCTTTATCGGCATGATTTTATTATCTAACTCTATTTCAAAGGATTTGAATACTTCAGAAATTTCCCTACCTATTTCACACACCATCATATCAATTCCTATAACCTCTAGTCCTCTTTTGGTAGCTTCTTGTGAGGCCTTTAGTAACTGTTCAAACTTTGGATCAAAACAGACTGTAAATGCAGAATCCATAATTCTGCCATTAGAATGTGTTCCAAAATCTATTTTTAGAATATCAGATTCTTTTAATATTATGTTCCTATCTCCTGGATTGAGTGTAAAGTGAGCAGCACAGTCATTTAAGCTTACACCACATGGAAATCCAATTCCGTTGTTCTTCTCTCCTACTAGTAAAGCTCGTGTAGCTTTTTCCACAGTTTCTATAATTTGCAGTAGTGAAACTCCTGGTTTTAGAATCTGTTGGACGCTGCTCCTTACCCGCCTATGGGCCTCTGCAGCACGTAAGGCGTCATTTAATATTGAATCGCTTGTTAAATTAAATGAAGCTGGTTCCAGAAATTCAATTGGTTGAGGCTCTATTTTGTTAAGAAGTACAAAGGACATTGGGCAATAAAAATTTTCAAAACAAGTTTTAGACATAAAATTAAAGGGCATGGCATTCATTTCGACGTTATTTGCAAACAAGTTTGATTAATAAATCAAAACTGATATTTAATGGCTTTAAATGACAGATATGAAATAAAATTTAACAGTAAAATTTATTTGAGATCTGTCGATAAAAGTGTCCCAATAGTTGAAATAATTAGATTAATAACTTTGAAACAATCTAAACTGAGATACTCTGCCACTTCTTTCACCGTTTTTCTTTGACAACCTATCATTAATAATGCTATTTGAGATACAACTGAAAGTTTATTAAGGTCATTTTGATAGAAATATGATCTAGACAGATCTGGAAGAATATCCATAATAGATTTTATGTCAATAAGCCCATTGGAAAACTTTGTAAGTCGGTTGACCTCATCCTTTGAAAAATGAATTTTCTTGTCTAAAACCTTTGCATTTGATGAGTATATTAACGATAGTGCAAGTGTAGGTGATAGATTCTTAAATGAATATGAAAGAAGTGGAACAAATCTTTCTAGAAACAATGTTTTCATACCATCGAACTCGTCCGTTTTATTTCCAATAGCCTTGAGTAAAACAATTGAAAACTCACCAGTAGTTTTCGACTGTGTTTGCTTAATACAAACGGGATTGAAATTGGACCTTTTCCAAAAATTTAATAGCCTTTCAGAGACCCCAAATGAAGATCCGATCCAGTCAATATTAGGGGTTTTGATAGTGTTAATAGGATGAAAAAGAGTAGATTGATCATCGCACATAATACATGATGGATTATAATCAACACTGATACTATTTTTTGAACACTGTTCGCCAGTCGTATAAGCATTATGTTCTGATTTGGATGAATGGCTTTCATGTCTATCAATAAATAAGTTTGTAAGTGTTAAAAGTGCTAAAGACCCATATCCCATCGAAAGCATGCTTGGATGGACAGCAACTCTTACGATTCTCATCCCAAGTTTATCTAAGAACTGATCATCGAAGAAATTTTCATAAATTACCCATGGAATTAGATTGCCTTGCTTTACACATGCATTTTTATTACATTTTCCTTCAAATGAAACCTGAATGGCACATACTATTCTTAAAGGTTTAAATGGTGCCATTAAAACAAAGATCTCGTGGCTTGGCGAATCAGAAAGAGTTTGAATGTCATTTGGACTATTTCTGTAATGAGAAGCCACAAATAGCGAAAAAATCTCGCTAAGAAATGTTTCTGACTTTTGGCTTCCATTAAACAAAACATCTTTATTAACATAATAAAGAGAACACTGGGACAGAAGAGGGCATTGCTCTACTTGGCTTATTTTAGGTCCAAGAAGCAAGGTTTTATATAACCAGTCCTCAACCTCATCGCCAATAGAGTATCTGATAGGCTCCCATCTCATATGTATAGCTTTTGATGGATTTTTCTTTAATGTATTCTGTTAGCTTTGTTCGGAAAATCCTGCCAGTCCCTTCGTAGCCATTGGCTGTTGATGCCATGAATACTAGCCTTACATCTAAGTAATTTTTTGAGGTATAATAAGGGAATAGAAGCAGCTTCGTCAATCACAAGTAGATTTGGATAAGCTTTTGGCTCTTCAAAGGACTGTACAAACTCAACAGTTCTTCTATAATCTTTAACGACTTCTATTTTGTTGATCAGGCGTTTTTTGCTTTCAAAAGTATACCTGATTTTGTAATCTTTCATTTTTTTGTATTCCAAAGCATCTAATCCAGCGATAATAAATTCAAATATTGCTTGAACATTGTCGAGAAATAGCGATGATATCAAAATCAGAGGGAAGTTCTTTTCAATGGCGCAAACAATTGCAAGACCCAGCGCAGCTGATTTTCCTCTACCTCTTTCAGCAATAACAGAACTTACTGAAGGCTCGTCAATATCCAAATGTGACACAAGAGAAGTCAAGACAGATATTTGGTCTTTGGTCTTACACATCCTGAACAAGGTACTGTTGTAATTTATGCACTTATCACTCGTTGTTTGTATTTCCTTTTCCATCAAGACTTTATTATTCTCGATATTATCACTGGTGATATCAATTACTCTTAAGTTCGAATCTAAGAACATTGCACATGGAAGATGCACCAAGCTCTTAAATAACCTCTTATTAAACCTTGAAATTAACTTTTCGTTGACTGATTGCGTGATTAATTCAGATTTCCAAGTGTCAATCTCTTTAATAGACTTTTCTAAATCCAACAATAATACAATTGCGCCCCCACCTCTAACGGTTTCAATTGAACAAGCCATCATATTAGGTGTTAAAGCTTCAAAATCTTGTAAAATTAGTATATCACAGGTTTTGCCAAGTATTTTGCCATTTTCCTTGTAAGAAATATATTCAGGGCTGTACGTCTTGACCCATTTTTCAAGTTCCTTGTCATTTTCACAATTTTTCAATTTTTTTGTTTCTTTGTCCAACGGCGTTTCGGAGTTCTTGTTCTTATAACACCATATAACGTTACTTAAGTTTGAGATCTGGTTCAATTTTCCATGAAGAATATGAATCTGCTGTTTTGGATCTTCTCCAACGATTACAAACATAGCTCTGTGGTTAGCTTTAACTTGATTTTTAAAAACGTTGATGAGGTGCTCGGCTGAAAATTTTGTCATTGGGTCTTATTCAAATCATTTGTTTTAAGGCGTGTGACTTGTCATATCCTTATTAGTAGTGCTAAAAGAAGCTTAAATTCAGTTTGATTGCATGTGGCATTTCCATATTTATAATAAAAATATCACACCCATCACATCTGTTTAATGGATAGCCAAGTTAGCGAACTTTTCAAGACTCATAAAGTAGAAAGAGGAAAGGTGGATAGTAGAAGAGAGTGCTACAATATTTACGTGCATAAGCCATGTGACTTTGTCTATGACACTTCCGACATAGTTGTACGTTATTTCCCAGAAAATGGTTCTAAAACAGTTATTTGTAAGGAAATACCACAAAGCATCAAAGAAAACATCTCTAAATTCAATATTCTTGAAATCAAAGATTTTATTGAATTCTTTGAGGACAATCTTAACGTATTCTTCATGGGAAAAGTTCCAGAATTCAAACGAACAGGAGAAACTACTGAAAGCTTGGGAGAGGGAGAACTTCCAAAAGACTTTAAATTTCCAGTAAGCAACAATGTCACACCTAACCTGAAATGTGACATTTCAATTACAAACATACTTCTCATCTGTTGTCTACAGCTGAATATGGTTGTAAAGTGCTCTAAGTGTCAGGAAGTATCAAACATTACATTTAATAAGCCATGCAAAAGATGTTCACAGGAAATAGGATTCATTTATGTGCCGACGGTTAGTTCTGATTCGCTTGGCTTTCTCCAACTGAAAAAATGTGAGTTCGTTTGTTTTAATTCAATTAGATATCAGTTCAATTGTCAAGAATGCCAAAAAAATTACGAATCTGATGAAGTAAATGTTGGTGGTGTATTTAGCAGAAAATGCAATGGGTGTTATAACGAATTAAGGTTTAAAGTGAACAGGATAGATTTCTATCAAAAGAAGGATGTGAAAATAAAGGAAGGAGAGGAGCTGCCAGGAAAAGGAGCATGCAAACACTATAAGAAATCTTATAGATGGTTCAGATTTAGTTGCTGTAATTCATTGTATCCTTGCGATGTTTGCCATGATGAACAGTCGGGGCACAAGGCAGAAATGGCATTTAGAATGGTTTGTGGACTGTGCTCAAAGGAACAGAGCGTAAAACAGGAATGCGATTGTGGTATGAATTTGAAAAGAAAGCATGCACAGTTCTGGGAAGGAGGAAAAGGAAATAGGGACAGAATCACAATGAGCAGAAAAGACAGTAAAAAATATAAAGGATAGTTTAAATATACGCCAAAATGCTTATGCATAATGGCTCTAGGATCACAAGATATGGCACATGGCATCTTGCAATAGCTTTGTCTTTCATTGTTTGTAGAATCTACTATTGATAGCAGTCATTTAGTTACAAAATCAATGCCTATTCGAAATAAACCTAATGTAATCCATACATAATCAGTCTATAAAGTGTGTTATATCTTTTGTGTAGATAAGTTTGCTTTGTTCATTTATTTTTTATTTACAGTGCTGATTAGCATAAACTAATAAGGATCTTGTCTTTATAGCAAAGCTATTTAGCCTTAGCAAATATGATACATCAATTGTTATGAAGTATTCGATTCTATTTTGACTTTTATTTGTTTAAATCAACACGGTCTATATCAAAAAACAAAATAAAAATTATTAATGAACCAAATTTCTAAGCATGACACAAATCTATTTAAAATCACTCTAAAAGCATCAAAACATTTATTAAAGAGCATTCAAAATTCACCAGGGCTGTTTTTCATTTCTGTGTTTATTTACATCATCAATTTAATAAATTTAATTGTTTATATTAAATTATAAACACAAAGATATATAAATTCAGAATGAACCTGACCCCTAGTTCATGTTGTCCAATCTTATCTTATCACTATTTGATACTGTAAGTGCAGTCTGCCTCACTGGAAACTGTGGTCCAAACTATGAGTTATATGCATGTAGTGATTCATCAAGCTTTATGGATGGAAGCAGTCCTGAGCATTTGTTTATTGTTCCGGCTGCACCTGCTGCAGCACCTGCTGCTGAAGTCAAGGCCTTCTATGGAGCAGATATTACCAATGCTTGCACAGGTGCTCTTCTGCCCCCAATAGCCGTTAAATCGTTTGACTATTTGAGAAACGGATCTATTATTTCAAGATATAGAAGGTGCATGAAGAAAAACTGCAACAAGTTTGAATGTGAGTTCAAAGAGCCTTTTATATTTTGCACAAAGAAGAGCCTCTGCAAGTGTCTTACTAAGGAGCAATTCTGCAGTGCCGTGCATGCTACAATTAGAATAATCAGTGGAAAAAGATGTGTTTATATACCTGAAAAAGCAGAGGCCGTAATTGAAAGCATTTACTGTGCAGCTGTTGAATGTGGTGCCACTGTGGAACAGCTCATAAACTTTACTGCTATTTCTCTTCACAATGTATACCTCTTCACATACTTCCCACGTCCCAACTTCTATGATACGAGTATTGGATGCACAACAAGAGGTTTATTGCAACTACTCAGTCTTAATGCTTATGAGAAAATCACTAGTGTGAGTGAGATTGATTATCTACAAAAGCCATTCTTGCTTGACACATTCACAAGGGTTACCATCCATGATGAGTTCAGAACATTCTTGAGATTTTACAATAACTACGATACGTACGGTATTGAATCATTCATTACAAGTGTTCATCTTCTTCAGTCAAGAGAAGCTGAACTTGTAAATATTAAGTCAGCTATTGAAGTACTTAATGGCACATACCGACCAAGAAATATTCTTGAGGAGAGAGTTTTGCACAGATTCAATATTTACTTTGTTCTCACCAATCAAATATTCAGCAGGCCTCGTGTTTTAGGACCAAAGGCTTATGAAAATTAAAGAAATTTTGTAGTACAACTGGGAATTTTATTGTGTTTATTTTTGTTTAACTTATCATCAGTCATGATATTAATAATACTTGATATGAGGTATCCGTAGCTATTTATTAAACACCTGACGTGAAAATCAACAGTGGAGGATCTCCAATGTGAGTTACTCTTTTTTCTTCATATCAGATCTTTATTATCTCTATTCTTGTATAAAAATATTAAAAATTGCTTCAGGTTTAGACCAACGATTTGTCCGTTTTCATCTTCTATATAATATTCTTGGGCATATTTTGGAAGAAATGATTGCGATCGTCCTCTTGTAAGACTAATAATCAACTTTATTTCATTTTCTTTCAAATCAAAGTCCTTGAACACAAATCTTACATATTTGTCCCTTTCTTCTTCATTTGGTACGCCTAATTTAGCCTGATTTCCAAATCTACGTTTAAAGGCACTATCAAATGTGTCAAATTTGTTGGTTGCACAAAATACAAACACTGGTCTATATTTGTCGGTAGGTCTCACTCCGATCCGCTGCAGAAGCTCAGATTTTATATTGGATGTTGTTTGATTTGTGCTATCAGCCACACGCTTGCCGAAGAACACTTCACCTTCATCAAAGAATATGAACACTGCTTCAAATGCATCCTCGCCTTCTGTAAGCTTTCTAGCTGCTTCAAATAATATATTAATATTTTTCTCCGATTGACCAAAATAAAGATTATTGGTTATGCCGCTAGACACTTCACAGAACAACAATCTGGACTGCATATGATTGTCCATGTAATATTCCAACTGTTCTCTATTGTTTCTAAGTTTTTCATAAACATCTTTGTGGTTGTTTTTCAAGAACTCTTCTTTCAAATACCTATTTGTGATTGTAGCAATATAATGCACAAACAATGTCTTGCCAGTCCCAGGTGGGCCTAGCAGTGCAAAGTTAGTCTTTGCAAAGGCGCTAATCTTATCTAATTCTTCCTTGCTAAAAGTTTTAAGTTGTCTGAGGTAATTTTTTATCAACTTTGTGAAATCTCTCAATTTGTCTTCTCTTCCACAATAATGGGATAGAAAAACCTCACTGGCTTTTTTAAACTCGAATGGTTGGATGTAGACACTTGTTTTTTCACTGGAAATTGTAAATGCCTCTTTTGCCTTTTCAGATTTTTTCTCTCCAGGCACTTCTGCATTTTGGCCTGTTGCAACTCGGAGAGGTAGGCTAGTGGAGCGTGTTGTCCCATTTTCACCCTCTTCTCCTGGTTTTAGGATACTATAAATAAGAGAATCGAAGCAATTACACCGATGATACTCATTATTGTGCTGAATATGCTGGAAGACCTGAGCTCGCCATTCTCAGTACTATTATATTTGTTACCTAAAAATACATTGATTTTTCTATATACCATTGCGGTTATGAGTTCCAAAGACTTGTCTTCTACCAGTGACTCACATCCGTATTTTTTGATAGCAGCAGAAATAAGCTTTTTATGCATGTCTAATTCATTTTTGAAGGAATTCTCATCCATATTGTCCATTTTTACAGACTCTGTTGTCATAGATAGCAAGTAAGGAGTATCTCGGCTAATAAAACATATCAGCCCCTTTAATAAAGGATAGTTAATAAACACAAAGAGTGTTTGTAGTCTATGAGCATATTGGTTTGTGTATTAATTTATATCATTCGTACTGGTGTAGTTGATTTACGTGACTGTCAGATTGTCATAAAGTCACATCATGTCCAACCATTTATTTTAGACAGTATTACACTTAAAAGACAGGGCTTTATGTACTTCTATAAATTGATCAGAATGCAATACTTGAATAGCTTGGTAAAGACACATGTGGAATATTTGATTATAAAAATGCAATAATAAACAAACCCAAAGAAAAGTACATTCAAACACCACACTTTAACAATAGACTTTAGGTAGACATGCACAGCACTTACAACATCTGAGGTGTAAGTGCTTTGGTTCTCAAATATTCCTTGCAACATTCGTTAATAAATTTCCTATATGATAACTGATCAAAGTATACTTTATCGTCTTTCTCAGTATTATCAATATTTTCATCAAGAAGGTAGTACCTTCCCTCATTTATATCTTTTCTTTTCTCCTCTCCAAGCTTGTTTTCTTTCATCTTTAAATAAACAGAAATAAAGCAATTTTTCAATATTTCACGATCATTAAGAACAGGCGAACTTTTAAAATACCCATTCCAAATTGTATTTCTGAGCTTTAGTTTACGAGCTATGGCCTGTTTTACTCTGTGTGAGAATGTAATGGGATCCTCTGTTGTTTTTTTATGCATTGGATTCATCCAATGCACTTCAACATCAATACCCCATCTAGTGAACAAGTAAAATAGATGGAGTGTAAACCCATGCTCTCTTCTATTCCAGTATGGATCAGTCATGTCCTTCTTGTACTTAATTCCTACAGGACAAATCAACGTTCCAAGTTCAAATGCACCCTTTTGAAATAGAACAATAGACTCATTATTTACACAAGTCCCTTCAGGAAATATCAGCATGGGCGCCTTTTTCTCATGTATATGCTCTTTTACCTTTACAAGAATTTGTGCTCTGTCTTGTTTGTCGCTTCTTTTGAATCCAATTGATCCATTCTTGGATAGGATATGTGTAATGATAAAGCCAAATAATCCAGAATGACCTTCAGAAATACATGCATGGCTGAACTTGTAGCTGCTAAGGATCAAGTAGTCCACAAATGTGGTGTGATTTGACACATATATATGTGGTTCATTTCTCAGTTTCTTCTTTCCTTTGTGGGTGACATGGCAGTTCAGTACTAGCATTGTAAACTTATTGAAGATAATGAAGCTGTCCTGGATGACACCGTAGTTCCTAAAATACCTGCCGTAAAGAAAGAGGAATCCTATCAAAAACATGCCAATTGTAAAAATGGTCATTCTGATTGGAAATATAATGAAGTATCGAACAAAGAAAGAGAAAATATAGGGAACACTTCCACGGCGTAAATCATACGGAGATAATGGTTTAAAACAATCAGAAAAGTCGTCTCTTTGTAATGAGTGTGATCCAAGTGTGACAAAATCTACAGCGTCATGGAGAAATGTTCGTTTAGCTTTTTGCATGGGTGCACTTTGATAAAAAAGCTTCTTTGCTATAATCATTGAGCTAATAGTTGAAGCATAATCGTCTGCTTTTGATTGTACGGTTATTTCAAAATTAAAGGACTATTTTGTTCCATTTGAATACATTAATACTTGCCAGGGCCTTTTAAACACTAGCAATGCTAGGATTTCTTTAATTAGCCCATGTTCAGAGCAGTAAACACGGAGTCTGAGTCCGAAAGAAAAAGAATCTTATTTGAAAGAACTAGAATACAAGCACTTTACTTTTCAGTAGCAAAGACATTGAATATTGATAAATTTGTGGAATTGAAAGTACAGTTTGAGCAGAATCAAGGACTGTACTCTGCAGGAAAGGCCAATCTACTGTTCAGTCTTGTGAGAAAAACTCCAATGGAAAAGTTGGAAGAATTGATTGAAAAATACGGTGTTTTAGAATCAAAACCGGCGTTTTTTGAATTTATAAGGAAATGCATAGAAAATGAAAAGTTCGTTAAGGCAAAAAAGCTTCTTAATATGGCTAGAACAAAAGGGTGGTGGTGTAATGATCTTTTTGATCTAGAAAATACAATTGAGTGTAAATATTTTAAGGGTGGAAAGATTAAAAAAAAGCCAGTATTTAAAAATTTTATGATATAATAAAAATGAAAGTTTTGACTTAAATTATACAAATCTTTCATAAAGCAACACTCCTAAGCTTACATTGACATTGATTGATTTATTACATGCACTCTAAAGATTGTTTGTTAAAAGAGTTTATGCTAGTCTTCTATAACGCCAATGCTTTATTCGATGTGCAATGATTGGCTTTGTTGTATTTCTTCTTTGAGTATTAAACTGTATTTGGGAATTGTTTCAAATGCAAAATTTTGCCGTAAATGGCTGTGAGTGCATTTCAAAAGCTGGAAAAAATAGGAGAAGGAACCTATGGCATTGTATATAAAGCTAGAGAAAAAGGCAGTGGCAGATTGGTTGCTTTGAAGAAGATTAGGCCTGAAAGTGAAAACGAGGGCATACCTGCCACAACAATAAGAGAGATTCTCCTTCTGAAAAATCTTAGGCACTCTACAATAATAAATCTAATGGAAGTTATCCACAGTGAAGATAAAATGTATTTGGTTTTTGAATATATTGAAACAGACTTAAAAAAGTTGATTGATTTGTACAGCCGAAACAATAAAAAATTTGATTCTGAAATATTAAAAAAAATGGCATTTCAACTGTGCACAGCTGTTGGATTTTGCCACTCCAAGAATATATTTCACAGAGACTTGAAGCCTCAAAACATTCTTGTGGATGAAAATTTTAATATCAAGCTGGGGGACTTTGGACTAGGCAGAGCAGCTTCTATCCCGCTCCGGCATTACACTTCCCAAATCATCACTCTCTGGTACAGACCGCCAGAGCTTCTACTGGGATATGAATATTATGATTCGTCTGTTGATGTTTGGTCATTGGCATGCATTATTGTCGAAATGCATACAATGCTACCATTATTTATGGGAGATTCCGAAATAGATCAATTATATAAAATCTATGGTGTTTTGGGAATTCCCACAAATAGCCACTGGGATGGTGTTGAGTCATTGCCAAATTACAACAAAAGCATGTCAAAGATTAAGCCTATAGGATTGAGTTCAATAATCAACCAGAGAGTATTAGAACAATTGATTGAAAAAATGCTCGTCTACAATCCTTTAAGAAGGATCACTGCAAGCGAAGCACTCGAAGAACCGTACTTCAATGGATTGGAACCTATTCTTGAATAAATTTGAAAATAACAGATGTGCTAGATATAAAATCTAACTTATTTAAACAGACAACCATTAAGTTTCACAAACTATTTATTGATTATTGTACTTGCTTGCATCAGTAATTTCCACCCCTTTGTTAGATTAAAATGTGTCATACTTGGCTTGACATGCACTAAAAGACATTTATTTAAAGCTAGCTTTGAAGCTTTACAAGATAAATTTGACCTGCAGGCCATAGTGAATATATTATAAACCTGGACCAGACATTCACTAAGGTATATCATTAAGGTTTTGAAAAGCCAATCAAGCTGTCAAACACATCCATGTCAATTAAAATTACAGAAGTTCGTCTATGGTAAAACTATCTGTTTGTATAAATACATTTGTTAATCAAAATGGATAGAAGATTGTAAAAAACATTTAATATTTGAGGGTATAAAACTTAGAAGAGTGCAAGCACACGGTCTATTCCCTCAAGACAATAAAATATCAGAAATGGCCTTTCCTTCCATAATAGTCAAATCTGTATTAGACTGTCCAGTTCCAAGAAACATTATTGGTGAGTTTGCAGTAAATGTAAAATTCAGGACTTGTCCTATTTTATCATCGACAGTGTCAATCTTTGTTAAAATAATGCTATCTATCCTTCTTCCTGAACTGCCTTCGGAAATCCTTTTATTAAACTCTTTAATGTGATGTAGCGAATCACCACCTATTAGGGCTTCACCCACAAAAATAATATGGTCAGGATTACTAGTCTTTATTAATTTAGTCAAACTTACCATCAGGGCTTCTTTGTTATGCATCCTTCCAGCAGTATCTATTAATATTACATCGTAATTCTCTGAATTCGCCTTCATAATAGCATGCTTGGCAACAGAGGCGTCATCCTTTGCATATCCACTCTCAAAAAACCCAACATCATGGCCACCCAATTTAAACCTCTCCACATGAACTTTAAGCTGTTCAATCGCACCTGCTCTAAATGTATCACAGGCAGCAATATACACTCTCAACCCGTTTTGGATTAGCCAATATGCAATCTTCGCCAGTGTTGTACTTTTTCCCACCCCATTTACTCCTACAAAGCAAATACTGAACACTCCAGTGTGCTTCTTAATATTTTCTATGAAGCTGTCATGATCAAATTTTGGAATAACCTTATTGAGTGTCTTATTGACTTTTTCCTTGAAGAAAGATTCGCTAATCATATCAACATTTTCAGACTTGATTTCAGAAATAATGTCATCAGTTATAATTCTACAAAATGTTGGATCGACATTTTTTCTAATTAAATGACCGATCATTTTAGATTGCAACTGTTCAATTGATACTTTTCCAGTAAACAGGCTAAACGCTTTCTTAAAATCAGCTTTTCTGATTGTTTTAATAATACTAGAAATATTTGAACCTGTTTCACTGAAGTCCAAGGTGTCGGAAACAACAGGCTTTTCGATTTCTTTGTTCCCTTTCGATTCATGCTGTTTATTTTCTGTACTGTCTTTATGTTTATGCTTTTTTATAAACTCATCGAGTGATGGTTTGTTTCCAAAGCTCAAATATATTCTCTGTCCTTCAATTTTATACTCCATAAGTGTATCTCTAATATTTCTAGATCCAGAAGCTTGTTGAATGTTTATAGTACGTATCAATGAGTTCAGAAAAGTCGGCGCCTCTCCTTCTTCAAATTCTATGATTCCCTTTTTGTTGAAGATGACAAAATAATGCATGGGTCGAATAAAATTTTAATTTTTAAGATAGATGATAAGCAAAATAAAAATATATCAGTGCATGATATGCCTGACATGCTTATAGAATGAACAAACATGTGGTATTGGTTAAAGTGTTTATGCTTCATATTTAAATTAAAGTTTAATTTGCACGTCTATGCAATAGTAAAAACATCAGCCATCGCAAAATCAATGCACTCTTTGATATGAGCAAGCTCTTTTTGTCGTTTGTTGGACATTTCATCATCAATATATCCAAAACAGTGATATAATACAATTTTTCCAGAACTAAAAACGAACAAATCACTAGAACCAACACTGTAAAACATGGATTTTAGGGGAATTCCACCATCAAGGCAAGCAATTAAAACCGAATTGCATATCATTGAAAG
Source organism: Vittaforma corneae ATCC 50505 (assembly GCF_000231115.1). Taxonomy (NCBI): domain Eukaryota; kingdom Fungi; phylum Microsporidia; family Nosematidae; genus Vittaforma; species Vittaforma corneae. The sequence continues at coordinate 59,069 of NW_006889848.1, read as the reverse complement.
GTTACGTGTGTTGGTGTAGACTGATATACTAATAGATCTGAACTTTTCCACCTCTTTCAACACAAATGTATCAAGAATTTTATTAACTATCCCAACTGCCATACTATCAAAGGGTCTACACTGTGGAAAAAGACGTACTTTTGTTTCAATAGTGAGTGAATCATAGCAATCATCCCTTTTAAGATTGTCAGAGGGTCCAGAAATTGTGGTTGTGACAAGTTCCGAGCTAGAGAAGATAGTGCTTGAGCCAGTGTAGTTTTTGAAAATCCCATGAGATATTTTGAAAGACATGGGGGGAGATGTTAGGAAAAATGTCAATTAAAATTGTGAATAGAAACAAACAATAGGGCATTATTTGATAGATGAAAATTTTATTTAGAAGATATATTGTATTGATTGCATCAACAGTTAGTACCAGCACAAGCAATGTTGTTAAGTTTTATTAATAACTAACATGAAAACAATCATTTGATTATATTCAAACAGTCTTTATTTTTGAAACTCGGAAAAATCTATAGTATCTGAGAAATATTTGCCGGCTTTGAAGTCATTACCTGTATCTTTGTATCGTTCAAAAAATATTTTTGTTATTTCAGAATAATACGGCAGATCCAAATCCTCCATCGCACGGATCAGATCATCGCCTGTTACTGTTTTCCGTGCTTCACACTCACAAATGTTCTTGGCTCTACATGTTATAATCGCAATAAACTCTGATGCGCATTTGCCCATTAATTCTTTTGACTCCTTAGAAATTTTAGCAGCATTTGGCATTGCATCTTTCATAATTTTCGACACATTTGCGATTGGTAGCTGCCTGTCCGTAACTTTATAGGAAATCCCCTCATCAAGATTATTGTTTAAGTCCATAGGGCGAGCTTTGATTTTATTTTTATTGACTGAAATGAAACACGTCACAATGTAACAAAGTCACAGTTTTAAAATGAAAAGGGCTGACTAAACGATTACAGCATAGCCTTTGAAAATGCTAAAAACCAAATTTATTTAGATTTACTTTCAATAATTCCATCTACTCGTAATAACTGCATAACACACTCAAATGCACTCTTGATTGACTGTGATTTAACTATAAGTGGCTCCAAAACAATATTCCTCACATCAGAAATCTCTCCTGTAATACCATTAATACCAATATAAGACCCTTTTGATCTTTGTTGTTTTTCAAGCTCATAAAGAATTTCCAGGGTTTTACCCGTGCCACTATTTGTTGAAATAATCGAAGGAATAGCCTTTAAAGCCTCATAACAACTTTTGAAAACTTGATAGTTTTCTGATGTGCTGTTATTACAAAGATGAATACCCAAGCTCATTTCAGATGCACCTCCACCTGGCACAAGTTTAGGATTCATCAACACATTTCTTGCGATCTTAATTGCATCCATGAAATTTCTTTCCAGCTCCGCAAGAAGATCTTTTGTAGGCCCACGTAAAACTACACTAATAGCCTTAGGATTGCTGCATTTACTTAGTTTACAGAAGTAATCTCTTCCGATCTTGACATACTCAAAGAGACCTGCTGACCCCAACTGCTTCATGGAAATTCCTTCTATTCTACTCATGATTGTTGTGCCAGTCGCCTTTGATATTCTGATAAGATCAGACTTCTTGACCCTTCTAATGGCTGTTATTTCATTTTCATATAAAATACTTAACGCCAAATCACTAATGCCTTTCTCTGTTATTACAATATTCGCACCCGCTTCTATTATATATCTACACATCTCTCTCACATGATCCTCTTCAATTCGCAATGCTTTAGTAAAGTCATTCCTATCAGAAAATTCCATATTCGTCACACTTTCACCTTTCCTATACTCAAGGGGACAATCAAGAACAAGAATCTTTGGATTATCAATAGTCTTCCTCATTTGGCTATGTACTAGATCTTTTTCAACTATTATTCCTTCGATTATTTCGGATTCCTCAAATGATCCTATTATTTTTTCAATTTTTATATCATTCTTAATGTCTATTTTTGAATCCTCACTGTTATTTTTAATTAACTGTGCAGCATTCAATGCAAGTTGAGGTATTGGAACTTTTAGAATACTACAAAGCTTTGTAGCCACACTTGAAGATACTATTTTTATAAGTTCCTCCTCTTTAGCTTCAATAGAAACACTGTTTAAATGGTTCAAGCACATTTCCTTGGCATTTGAAAGCATCTTGCAAATTTTGATCGGATGATTGTCTTTTAAATGAGGTATCATTCGATCAAGTAGCTCAGAAGCAAGAACCAGGACAGTAGTTGTTCCATCTCCACACTCGTCATCTTGGGTCTGTGCAAGCTCAATCAGACATCTTGCTGATGGATGACTAACGTCTATTTCTCTCAAGATTGAGTTTCCATCATTTGTAAGTTCAATTGAGTTAATTTTGGTTAAAACCATTTTCTGCATAGCCCTTGGGCCAAGGCACGTTTTTACAATTGAGCTGAGGGTCTTTGCCGTATATGCCGACATTTTTTGAATGTCGTTTTTATCCATTGAAACCAATACATAAGCCTTAGGAACTTGTTTTTGCATGGGTAAGATGAAAAATTTTACAATAAAGAAAATTGTCTGAGGATGTAAAAGTATTTAAATAATAAAACATTATCTCTTTTAATAATTACTTGAATGTGTAATAAAGAATACGTGTCTACACACAAATCCAGCAATACTAATATGTTTATGTACAAGACATGTGAGCATTCGTAGTGTAGTGGTTATCACATACCCTTCACATGGGTAAGGCCCCGGGTTCGAGCCCCGGCGAGTGCATTGGATCTTGCTGCTTTTTAATGACTCCCAAACTTTACTTTTGCAAAGTGTCGTGTCTATTGCTTGAATTTTTATATACAAGCTGCACAGGATCAGATACTAGATAAAAAGCAAAGGTAGAAAGCTAGATATAAAAATCAAAAGTATATTGGCAATATTCAAATTTATTCCATTTGTATTTTATTGTGGGTAGTCAAGACTAGCATACAATAAATCTTTCGCAAAGGAGTCTACTCAGTGTTTTTGTACACTGCCTTATAAATTTATTAAAAACATGTTTGTGATCAAACATAAAATGGTTGATTATATTCAAGTATAAAAATAAACGAATTTGTTAAGTCAATCTGTAAAATTTTTAACTAACATCAACGTCAAAGTAGTAATGCATAATATGACAGCCATTCAGTGAATTCAACCCCACTACGAATATAAACATCTTTTAAACAGTATGTTTTAAGCTTTTCATTAAAACTAACACTTAATATGAATTGACTGCTAAACAAGTAGCTATTTCTCATGTACGTTCTAATCAAAAGTGTCATAAAACTATTGTAAATTAAATAGATAAAATCGCCTAATGTTTTAGCTATCCAATTGTGTTTTCTTGTTATGTTGTATTACATTCTTCGACTGCAGATGTTTGCTACTCCATCATAAATCAAGCATAATTGTGTTGTATTATCAACAATGCTTCGTTCTCCACACTTCAGATTATCAATATTCTGTGCTAATTGATTTAGTACAAATTTTGTTATTGAACCATGTATAACTTCCTAGTTGATAGAATCCGTTTGTTGCTATTGAAACAATTGAACTGACACTTATTAAAGACCAGGCTGTGTGTTAAATGGCATACATAAAAATGAATCAGCGTTGATTTTAGTAAAACTTGGCACTGTTTTGCCATTTAATACATTATTTGCATTTTCTTCAACCCATGTAATCAAAGTCCTTGGGGCCTGTCTTTACAACAACCGTTCCATCCTTCTTTCTAATTTCTTTTAGTCCATTTTGGAATGTTCTTTCAATTTGCCCATTCTCAAATTCATATGTCACCACTTTTGACTTTGCATCATACAAATATCTGTACTCTCTTCCTTTCACAACATAAACACTTCCATCCTTCAGGTAGTACCGTACTCTACTTCCATTTTCTTCTTTTCCAACAACCATCTTTTCCTCATTTTTGGCTTTCAGTTCTAAAATCTGCTGCTTCAATCGATCTATTTCCTCCTTTAGGAGCGTTGTCACGGATGGAGCCTCACGATTTTCTAGCTTGGTTAGTAGCTCTTCCACGTATTTCATCTTTAGCATTACTGCTCTATTTATATCCTGCATGGGTCAAACCATTAACAACAATAAAAGCACAATTAAATCTAATAATTTAATATAGCAGATGAAAATCATCACGCACATGTGAACCTGAATATGAAAAAGAATCAACCTATTTATAATGAAAGACTACTATTTAGTTAAGCTTTGTAAATGGTGCTTCTTTAAAATCCATACCTAGCTTTACAAGACAAACACTACTATCCTCTCCTCCTGAGATATAGTGTGTTGACTGGGGATGAACATCAATAGCATTGATGGTTCCAAAATGTGTTGTGAAATATCCAATCTTCTGTTGTGTGACTATATCAAAGAAGTTGGTATCAAAAGAGCTTTTTCCTCGTGTAGCAGTAACATCTCTGGCGTTAATGCCTCCAACACAAACTATTATATCATTGGTATTGAAAACTGCTACGGAATTTATTGGCTCTTCACTATCAAACCTTTTTTTAACTATAAATGTTTCGGTATCAATGATTTTCGCAGAAGAATCCATCGATGATGTAACGAAGAATGATCTACAAGCAGATGGCTTCATGTCTGTTATCTTGGATTGGTGCACTTTAGTTTCTTGTATAATCCTTTGATTTCTTAAATCCAACTTGCAAACTTTTCCATTTGTAGTTGAAAAAATAATGCTATTGTCTATTTTGAATATTTTGGAAGAAGGCTCAAAAAGTGAAATTATTCTATGAAGAGCATTGGTTTTTGGATCTACCATTCCAACAAATGCCTCTTTGCTCATTGAATTATCTGTACAGAAGTATATCTGTTCACCAAAATCTATTCCTCGTACGACAGCATCACAGTAAATAGTACTTTCGATACTTCCCGTGAGAATATCCCATTTGACAAGAAGGAGATCAGTACCTGCTGTTAAAAAAGTATTTTGAAATGAATCTATTGTAGATATAGCGCCACTATGCTTGTCAAACGAGCCAAGAATCTTTCCCTCTAAATTTATCATGCTTGCTGAGCAATCTTTTGAAGCTGTGAAGAATATGTCACCATCACGATGAAACTTTAAATCTGTGATTGGTCTTTCATGAAAAAAGATAGATTGCTTAGTTGACTGCATGTATGGGAAGAGTAAAAATTTAGCAAAATTTTTGTAGTGCAGGATATGTAAACTTATTCAATGTATATGAATATTAAGTATTCCTGGTATTTACTATGGCAGTTTTTAATGCTGTGTCTCTGCCTATGTAAAAATACACCAAAAGCACTTTTGAAATGGCTCATAAATACTCTTTAATAAAACTCTCTTCTCAAACTACGCCCTCAATAATTTATTTAAAAATTAATAGTACAAAAATGGAAGGACATTCCAGCCAAGTATTTGTTAAATCACCTTCTTGACTAAATTCTTTCTGTAAAACCGCTGTGCTCTTCAAAATTTCATGTATTCGTCCTTCAATGCCCTCAATGCTACGTCTCCCCCCACCTCTATCCTTTCTATCTTCCCGTCATATACCAGACAGTCTATCAATGTGTTGACATCATCAACTGTCAGCACAACTTCGGAGATCCCGCTTGTCGAGATAAACTCTCTTACCATCCTTAGTTTTACAAGATTGTCAACTTTATTGAGTACAAATGGCCCTTCTGGCTTTCTGACATATTGATAGATTATTTCCATTAATTTATTAACAAAGACAAGATCTACGTCGTTGTTACTGAACCATACTCCCCCACTGATATCCTCGTCGGGTTTTATATCAAACAGAACATAAATCTTTCTATTGTTCTTCACTGACTTAATGCTTTTTATCCTCCTTGTTTCTTCTAGCACTCGGAGGATCTTAAGGATAAGATTGTGCGGTATATTTGTTTTATTCTTAATGTCTTTCAGCCAAAGACCGCTCGACCCACTCTGTGCTATCAAATTGAGGACAAGTGCTTCATAGCTGCTGTTCCTACTTTGAATGCATTTGTAAAGCAGTGTAGTTCCAGACCTTTGTACTTCAATTTGGTTCTGCTGTAAAAAGCTATTTAGAATAACGGCCATATCAGCCTTCTTTATATTTGGGAATCTTTTGCAAAGCATATCCTCTGTTACGCCATTTTCGCTTGCGCTGATGAACTCAAGCATTTCACTCATCAATGAGGGGTGGTGATAAGGACAATTTACAGACAGAATGCAAAAATCCAAGAACAACAAGCATATTAAAAGTAAGATTTACGGTGATTGCGGTTAATATTAAACTAGGACAGGAAGAGAGTTTATAGGAATTTAAATATAAAAATTTTAACCTTTTTATTAAATGTGTCTTAGTAAACATGAATTATTAAGAAAGTACATATTATCACATACAGACAAATTCCGTAAAGCAGATCAAAAATTTCCAATCAATTTGTCAAAAACATAATGCTGTCAAACTCATTATAAATGGCATTCTAACATTCTAAAGCTGACACGAACTTCAGATTGTTGATTGTTGGTTTTGTACTGGTGATTTTTAAATCACTAAATACAGTATGTAACCACCCTAATTTTTATATTACTGATTTTACTGGATAATAGTGAAATTTTTATACAAATATAAACTATAGTTTGGTAGTTTTATTAATATTGTATGAAGCTTTCAGTTATGCTTAAAATTAGAAACACGGAACGAAGAATTATGATGTATTGAAGAAGTCTAATGATTTACATGGATTGTTAACAGTCTATAATTTTTTTCTGACGAGCTAAATGCCAAAAGAGCATCAAGTCAATAACAACATCTCAAAATTCATACTTTATATAATAAAAATGAGTCTGAAGAAGGGTAATTCAATCACAGTTCTAATAACGCCAATAGACGCATAACATTTATACAGGGTTAAATGTATATAACAATAGCACTAATCAATATGTTTATGGCTCGAGCAAATCTGGTTTATTTTTTAGACTCAGTAATTTCAATATACTTTTAATGGCACGTTATTATTTAAATTACAGCCCTATCAATTGGGTAACATTGTTGTCAAGACACACAATAAATCTCATAAGCTTCCTTTTATATTATCTAGCTCACATGTCAATTCTATCAGAATTTAAAGGCAAATTTTATTTATGCTTTGCACATCTTGCTATTTTCTTGTATTACTTACAAATGTAATGCTGAAATGTGCTAGAATGCAGTGAGCATTCTGGATATATTTTATGCAATTTCAAGCTTATCAGCAAAATTATAGGCAAATGAAAAAACTTACTTAAATATTGAAAGCTTAAACGTACTATAACACTGTCAAACCAAACACAGATCATGTAAATGAAGTCAATCAATTTAAAAACATGCATTTACTGCTTATAAGCTTTTATTAAAAACCTATTCATTCAATTAAATAAATTCCTAATAATATTCGATAAAGCTTCCACAAATATCTTTTCAAGATCATCAATGTTCTGGATAATGCAATATTTTAGTGCAAACGAATCTAAATATTTTTCAATAAATACTCTATTTTCTATTAAACTTACTTTTGACATTGTCTTTACATTCCCTCTGTCAATCATCACCACAAGAAAATTATCCTTTGCATATCCTACATTTTGAAATATTCCATCTGTCAGAATAATGTTAATCCCATCATCAAACTGATCTGTCCAGTTTATTAGGGTGCTTTCTTCGTCGAAGGTAAGGTCTTCAATCTTACACTCTCTCAAAGTAGTTCCAAACTTGTACAATTGAACTGGAATGTCCAAAAGCGAGAAGGATGCATCCAATTTGTAATATACTTCAGAAAGGACATCCACCAAATGCTGATCGTTCATACTCTTTGAATTATCAATAAAAATACGCAAAATATATTCCTTTTTATCACTCTTTGCCCTCTTCATCCATATCTTATCTTTTCTGTAATCACTAGCAATGTAAGGAATAATTCTTTTTAGATTTAGCTTTTTTCCTGTTTTAAAGTCGCCTTTGTACTTACTATTCTTGTTGGACTCAAGTATTACTTTAAGTAAATTAGTCAATTTGACACAGTCTGGTGACTTCCTATTAAAAACAACTGATCTTTCAACTGAAGAGCATTCCTTTCCTGCCAAATCTTCACCTTCAACCAATTCATCGCCCTCTCCCTCTTGCAGGACATCTTTCTGATCCATTCCATTTAAATTTCTACCTGCTACTTTTTTTGAATAATTATCAGCTGAAATGCATGTCTGTGATTTATTTAATGTAGATTCATTCCACTGGTAATCAAGTTTATTAACAACCAGTTCATTTGCTACATTATCACTATCATCAATATTATCATCATTAATACTACTATCAATGCTTTCATTACTGCTTTCACTAGTATTATTAGTACTATCGATGTTATCCTCATCATTACCCCGATCATTTTCACTATTATCATCGTTGGCTTCTTCAATAACATCTTTGTTATCATCTTCAATATTATCTATTCCACTCTCACCTTCACTTTCATTACTAACACTATAAAATTCTCCTTCATTACTCATTTCAATGCCATCACTTTTAACACTCGTATCTTCTTCATTATTATAATCATCATTAATATCATCTTTCGCAATATCTTCATCTTTTATATGCTTCTCTCCGTGTCCACTGTGTAATCCTGTCCCATTTTCTAACTGCTCTGATTCTTCAAACACATTACTGAATTTAAAAGCAAAATAAAGATAAGATGGAACAGGGTATTCAATACTATAGACACACAGTTTCAATATTATACTAGTAGCATTAATATCATACTTCTGGCTGTTTAAATTGGAAATAACACTACAAATAAGCTTAGATAGGCATATTTCTGATATATTAAAAGGTTCACTGACATTTCTATTTAGATAGCGACTCATAACATCGGAAATTACAATTCGACTGTTGATTGTAATGTGACTATTCAAAGTGTCCATAATGGTGGTTCTAATAGAAGTATTTTTACTGAGCGAATCGATAAGCAATTTCCATCTAAAGCATTCACAAACATTATTACTAATGTCAATATTACAGTTACTCAACAACGAAGTCAATAAAGATGAAGTTGATGACGTTAGTAACGAATGATCACCGATACATCCTGGAAAATCAAAATCTACTTTAGCTATTTTTAAAACAGGAGCATATAAAAACCTGTCAACAAATTCATGAATGCTTTCATCATAAAACCTAGGTTCCTTTCTTAATTTTAATGCAGTCTGTCTATGTTCTACTTTAAACTTTTCTTCAATTTCAAACGATTTGTAAAGAAGAGTATACCCATAAAGAATGGGGTTAAAATAAATTCCTATTAAAGACTCAGAAAAGAACATTTTGTCTAAAAACTCAAATATCCTACAATCCAAGAAAAATCTTTCCAAAGTAGCAGAATCATAAGTATCTAAAGGATTATAGGCGGTCTTGCTGAATAGTAAGTATTGGAAATATGAATAGTCTCGTTCAAGAGTAAGGCATGATTCATTTTTGTAAAGATTAGTAAAGAACGATTCTAAACTATCGATAAATTTCATAGCTTGAGTAAATTTAGCATATTCCTCAGAGAAAGGCATATTAATAAAGCTTTCATTTTGAATTCTAATGGTATGTAATTCGTTGATAATCTGTTCTGGGGTGGAAAAAATACTTTAAATTCTGAATAGATAGGAGTATTCCGTGTGGAATGCTTGAAAATAGAGCAATGGCATCCTCACCCAAAACTATTGTATTTGAATTCCTTTCAATTACCCTAGCGATAGTCTTAGTTGGAAATAAATGAGCAATACAGTCATCAATCTCGTCTTCAGTAAAAGAATCGAGAATGACCGTTCCTTTGCTTGCACCCTCAAAGCATTTCTTAACATCTGCATCTTCAATGCACTCTTTTTCACTATTTATAATTTGATCATTGGTAGATTTTGATTGTAAATGTAGTAATAACTCATCAAATGCTATAGCTTCAACTATTAACTTTCTCTTTATACTGTTAATATGCTTACTCGTCTTATCAGTAATAGTGTAAAATAGATATTTTGAATACTGTGGTTTCAAGCAGAATTCAAAATGATTAACATCTAGCAATCTGTTACAATCCACTGCTTCCTTGTTGTTATACTTGTGAATAAGTCTTATAGAACATTGTTTTGATCGAATAGTATTGTTCTTTGTCCATACAATAGCATCTTGTACACTCACTTCTCTTTGAAAATAAATATGTAAGAAAATAATCATGCAAGTCTGAAAAATCTTCTAAGAATACTCTTAATTCCCTATTATTAAGATATTCACAAAATGTAATAGAATGAATAATATCTTTGAATTTTTCATAGTCTCTTTTCAGTAGATTGTCTATTTTAGACAAAGATGAAGTATACTTCTTAGAAATATTATTAAATTCATCGATAAGAGATGCAACATCCCCCCTTCCATATTTGTACAGACTTATAGCAGTATCTGAGATTGTTTTTTTAATATCATTCTGTTTCCTAATCTTCTCATTAATCAATTCACTTCGTATAAGATGCAGAGGATCATAGTCGTTTAGTAGCTTGTAAAAATTTGATAAAGCAGCTTCATAGCAAAAATTGTCATCAAATATATCAATTGATATCTTAGATATATTTTTAGCAAAATATAGAAGATCGCTGAACTGAGAAAGTGTTTTTATAGGTAAATCCTTGATGAACTTAACCTTTAAATCATAAATAGTATTGGAAACACTCTTACAACATATCTTATTAATTTCAGTACTGTCATTTACATTATTACTACTATAGCTGTTAGTATGAATAAACACCATTGACTTGATAAATGAAGTAATGCTAGGACTCTTTGTAAGTATTTCTATAACATCAGAATATCTTGTAGGTAGCTTGGTAGAATACGAACTAATTTCTTTGTATACATTCAAAAGATCAGTGTTGCAAGGAACATACTCTTCCATTTCCAACTTAAACATATATTGTATTTCAGATTCAATAAGAGTATTGTAAATATTAAGACTCCTATTCAAGTAGGCAGGATATGTTCCTAAAATAGAGAATTTTTTAATATCAATGTCCAAAGAGGAACAGTTAATATAAGATTCAGTACCAATCAGTTCCTTAAAAAGAGTGTCGTTGGCATTTGACTTGAGTTTCTTCATACAATCATTGCTAATGCTTGTTAAGATATCTTCAGTTCTAATATCACTGCTACTAGCCGTAGTAAAAATTTTGTATAGGTCGATATATGAATATCTTTCGCATAGTTCAATTATGTAGCATCTGTCAATAAGCGCTGGTGACAATCCACAGACATTATCACAGCACAATACAAATTTAACTTGAGGGTGGATATTTATAAAAGTGTCTTCTACCTTTTCATAAACATTAATTCTACGATCATCTTCGAAGAGTGAGTTTAAACGATCAAAGACGCATTTATCAACCATTTCAGGATTGTTAAAGACTATTAAAGATGGTTCTTTGATGTACTTAACTAGTAGGCCATCACACCATTCAAATAGTAGACAGTTGCCATTATTATTATTGATATCAATACTATCTGTACTATTCTCAGCCTTTCTGTATTGTCCTAGTAAATCAAATATGTCAGTGTCTTTGTGGCAATCAATTTGAACCATTTTTAAAGAAAAGATTGATGAAATAAAATTCAAGAGAGAATTCCTACCTCTATTTCCTAGCAAAATCACAGGAATATTACTAGAAATACACTTCAGTAGCAATTCAATTTGGGGTATTTGAGAGTGAGGAATAGCATAGTTATTGGGGGACATTTTTACTATTTAAAAGAATGCTACCAAAGCTAATATCAAAATAGTTAGATTTTGGTTCAAATGAATAAGATATAGGATAGCATTCATTAGTAATGTTAGTACTAGTCATACTATTCTTGTTTAACTCATTTGCTTTGATATTCCCTCTTAAACTCAGCTTCTCATCAAATAAATATGAAGGCCCATATCTTCCGCTTAGTATTGTTCTTATGTCTTCTATTGTATAACCACTCATCCTAATCACAATAAATCTATCTAGAAAACTCTTAGGTAATTTTTTTCTACCATTCTCTTTATTCCAGGGATTCATTGTTCCAAATATCCTTGTATTACTATGCACGTATACTATTTTTCCGTTTACTTCAATCTTCTTTCTATGATCTAATATAGAATTCAATCCTTCAATTACACTCTGTGTACACAAATTAATTTCGTCTAAAATAATCCACCTTCCTTCTTTTAGAAATTCTACCATATGGCTTTCCATAAAACTAATAGAATCACCCACTGGAATATAAGACCCAAGAAGATCGCTCATCTCAGTCTGCTCGCTAAGATTTATTCTTAAGATAGGAATAGAAAGAATCTTGGCAATGTGATGTACAATGCTGGTCTTTCCCACACCCGGCTCACCTTCAAGAAGTATTCCTTTATTGGTAGTTAATCCTCTAAGAATCCTCTTCAAATTTAATTGAGAAGTGATAGAGTTGAATGAATACATAGTATCTGATAGAGTATTAGCGTGTATTCTTAAGTAGTATGGATGTACACCAAATAAGTGCTTATCATCTACTTTAGTATTTACTGATCTATCGATAGATGGCATATGTCCTATTAGTTCTAAACAATCCTCCCATATTTCTTCTACTGAATTAAACCCTTTTAATTCGATTATTCTTCCCATTTTACTATTCTCAACCGTATTATCTTCAGTTTGATTGCTCTCAACGTTATTATTTCTAATTAAGATATTTCTAATATGCGAGCATAACAATTCTATCTTTCTAACACTCATATCCTTTAACATTCTAAATCTGTCCTTAAAGTATCTTAAATTCACGCTGTTTTCATCATTTTTGTTTGTAATACAACATGCTTTCTCAACAAACTTGTCAAATATTTCATAATACTCATCAGGCTCAAGTTCAAAATATATCTCAGTAAATCTATTTCGCAAGGCTGGACTTAGCTCTCTCTTTCCAAAATCCCCACTTGGATTCATTGTAGCAACTATCCTAAAGTTACTGTGAGCATACACTTCCTTATCTATCTCAGGTATAAACAAATATCTTTTATCCTCAAGTACACTATTCAATCTTTCAAGAACAGAATCCTCGGCTAAATTGATCTCATCAATCAAGAATGCATCTCCATCATTCATAGCTTTTACAAGTGGTCCATCCATCCAATGTATCTTTCCTTTCTCAAAATAAGGATGACCAATAAAATCAGAACTCTCAATACCACTGTATAAATTTATGCTTCTTAAGTTTAGACAAAGCATAGAAGAAACAACCTCACAAACTCTAGTTTTACCAATGCCTGTTTCTCCAATTAAAAGGACAGGCTCCAAATTAATCCAAGCTTTATAAATGAGATTAATGAGCTTCACATATGATCTAGTAAAAATAAGCGAATTGTTGCTGTTATTAATTATACTATCATTCAGGCTAGCATTCTTCAAATCAATTTGATATAAATCATAATACTTCCTCTTTTCAAATCGCATTCTGTCTGAAAACGAATCGTTAAATACCTCAAGCACCCTCTTTCTGTCTTCTTTATTTCTTTGTCTTTCAAGAATTATCTCTAGACCTATTGTGTATAATTCATAATAATCTCCTGGCTGTCTCTTAGCCCACTTAAATAAGTCTCTTAGGGTTATAAAACTGTTAAGAGTCCTTTCAGCTTTTAATGAAGTATAAATAAGCATAATATACTTTATGAAGGATCTAGGAAGTTTGCACGACCTTTCAAGTATTTCGGCCATTTCATTTTCATCTTTTTCATAAAAGAATATTTCAATAAACCTATTTCTGAAACTTTTAGCTAGTCCGTGCCTACCACCATAATTTAGATTCTGAGTAGCAAACAATCGAAAATTAGAATGAGGAATTACACATTCATCAATTTCAGGAATGTATAATTCTTTATTATCATCTAAAAGTCTATTTAGTACTTCAAGCACATCACTGGATGCTAGATTTAATTCATCAAGGATAATCCAGTGCCCATTCTTCATAGCTGTGATCAAAGGACCTGGTCTGAAATATATTCCCTCACTGCTGGCTGTGTAATTTCCTATATAATCTGAACTTTCTGTTTGACGGTGGTTATTTATTCTAATTACTCTTTTGTCGTATTTACTAGCCAGAGCATAAATCATACTGGTTTTACCAGTAGAGGTATCACCTTGAATAAGAATGGGTAAGTTAGCCCTTATCGCAAAATCTACGTCATTGAAGTGCAATCTAGTCTTGGGCGTTATAATGTATCCATTCAAATCGTAAATATCTGAGAATGTTGTATTCTCTGTAATTGTCTTGAAGTAAGTTTTAAACAATTGAAGTGCACTGGCTTTAGAAGATAGATCAAGCTGAGTAAAGAAGAGTAAATTAAAAGCATCGTAAATGGCAGTGTTACTATTTCTATTTTGAAGAATATAATGCAAAGCTCGGCAAAATGTCCTTCCTGAAACTAAAGGCTCTATGATATTTGTATATTCTCTTTTTGCTAATCTTTTTTTAAATTCAAAATAGAACTCAGAAATAGAATCTACTTCTTCAATTAAGTTGCGAGTGATACTTTGAACAACTGACTTAATGCACTTTTAGACTAAAGCTAAAATCATAAAATACTATTTTGCTGAAGACAGAACTGTCATATTTCTTCTTTCCAAAATCACCGTGAGGATTCATGCAAGCAAATATCATGAAATTAGGATGGATCTTGATTGGAGTAAAGTCGCCACTTTCGTAAAGAATCATTTCATCCTTTGATAGGATGGCTTCAATAAGATTAAGGGTTTCATCAGAACTCAGGTTGATTTCATCAAGCAATACCCAAGTACCATTCTTCATAGCTTGAGTTAATGCCCCATCTCTGAAATAAAAAGGTAGTTTTTTATCCAAGATACTTAAATAAAGCTTCACCTCATTGATCATAGATTGAATGCAGTTACTAGTTGTAGTATTACTAATATTAGTGTCAATATCAAATTTGCTACTCAAACCCGTTGTCAATTTCAGCAATAACTGTTCGAGAATATTTCGTCTATTTAATGATCTTGGAATCTCCAATTGGATTTTTGTGTACATTTCTTTGATTTTTTGATCCAAATCAATTGAATGATACCCACCTATCAAATCAAACCCATCAAAATCCATAGACATATTAATAATCTTCAATGATACTTTGTATCCAAAGAAATGCTCTGAGTTTGAACACAGATACTGAACTAATGCAGTCTTGCCTGCACCCGTTTCTCCAACTAACAATGTTGGTTTTTTTATTGAAATATTCAAAATGAGACTATTCAGTGCACTCTCAACAGGAATTGTCTTGGCAAAAAGCATATTTGGAAGATTTGGTGAGGTGGGTACTACCATTAAGAATTCTGACAGTATTTTTGATTCATGCCTTAAAAACACATTTACCATTCCCTGATACAAACCAGACGAAACGCATTTCCATTTTCATATTCTAAATGAAGAATATCACTCAATTCGTGCATCTTTCTAAAATGCTTACTACATAGATAGTTAGTTTTATTATTGAGACAGTCACATTTAAGCTCATCCTTCAAACATATTTGACTGCACGCTAACCCATCATTTCTTGGACATCTTTCATTCCGATTCTTTAGCATAAAATCAAGAACGTTGAGAAGTATAGAGCTAAGCGGTTTATGGACCTCAAAACTACAAGAAATATCCTTAAATAGAGCAAGTGTAGATTCAAGAGTAAATCGGATTGGTCCAATAAAGATGACATTCTTTACCTTAAGTGGTTCTTTACAAGTAAAGAATATTCTAAAATCATCACTAGCAAATATATCATCTCCGAACGAATTTACAATTTTTCGATTCCTTATAACCGGTTTCAGGTATTGTAAAAGACTCAGATTAGCATCAATGTTCTTAAAACATATTTTATACCCTTTAAGCATAGCTTCAATAAGTATGCCATTAGTGTATTCAAGGGTGTTATTTCTAATTGAATAAAATCCGCTAATATTCTTTGTTTCTAGAATTTCTCTGGTATCATAAACTTTAACGTCGGGAAAGCAGCTTTTGATGAGTACAGTCTTTCCACATTCACCATAGATAAAACAGGGACTCTTTATAGCTACCATTTCTCTTAACTCATTTATAAGTTCTTTTGGGTATTCAAGTTGAATCTTTCTTGCAAATCGATCTCCAAAAGATAAACTTTGGCTGGCCATTGGGTTGGGTCAGTGAAAATTTTTATTCAAAAATGTATGAAAATCAAGAGATTATATAAATTTTATTTATGAATATTAACACTAGCCAAATGGAAATGATACATTTGTTGAAATACTTCGTTAAAATTCCACAATAATGATGTAAAAATACTCAGTCCAGATGTTATAAACATAATAGATGATTGAAATGTAATTTCTAGATTAATCAAAAGGGTCTTGAATGTTAGCTATGCTGATAAATTCAAATTCATCGACCTTTCTGATTGAAAAACAGCTGGAATATTCGTGAAGAATCATTCTAATCTCAAATGGTTCAAAATATTTAGATTTGACAACCAATTGCTCAAAATCAATAGAACCAAGCTCATTCACAATCGAAAATATTTTTGGAAACACAATCTTAAAATATTTATGATCATCCACAAGTGTTGAAGATGGTTCAGGAATTAAGTCACCTAAGAATGACTTAAATTTGTTGTTAAGATACATTCTAGAGAGTGAGGAGAGTGAACGATATCCTGAGGCAATACCATGACTTACCATGTATTCTAAAACGTCTTCAATATCAATATTTTCATATCCTGTCAATATTTTAAAATTAATCGGTAACTGAAATATCAATGCTTTTTTAATCTTTAAATACAATTCAAACTGATGTTCTTGAAGATATAAACTATTTCCTTTTCTTACAACTGTATTGTTTTGTGTACTAATATTTTCTTCTTTTAAAAATAGGCTGATGTATTTCTTCATTGATTTTTGCTCAGCTCTACTGAAAATTGTTGGCAAAATACTTTCAGCTTTGCTTTTGAAATCTTCTTTAGAACACTTTTGGAAATGTTGAACGAACTCAGCCCTTGAATTGTAATTTAAGGGTGTTTGTGCAAATGATAGGTTTTTATATTGAAAAGTAGTATTACTGGTTGGATCTTTGGATATTCGGATGTAAATTCTATTTTCATTGTCAGTTTCTATATCAATAAGTCCTTTGAATTCAAGTTTCTGAAGCTTTCCTAAATATCTAAATGGATTTGAGGCTTCTCTAATGACTTCCTGGTATTCATGTGAAATTAAAGACATTAAGTCGTTTACGCTTATTGATTTCATTTCCTCAATTATAGTAAAAATGGAAGAATTCAATTTTTTAGGCTCAAAATTACCTATAAATAAACATTCACAATTTGACTTATCAATGGAAAATTTATCAGGAATTTTTTGAAAAACTTCAAAGGCACATTTTGTAAGGAAGTTTGGTCTTTTAATCTTCGTAACTTTGAAGAAAGTTTCTAATTTCATTGACATAACAGTTTGATAATCAAACTGTATAAAACGAATATTAAACTCATCAATAGTACTATTGGTAGTCTTATTAATATTATGAATAACGGTATTATTCTTACTTTTGATTTTTTTTTAGAATTGTTAGTCCTGTGTATTTCTTTGATATGCTCATAAAGAATACCGATGTTTATGTCCGAATTATCACAGTATCCATTATCAGCTATAATGCATTTGCTGATGTTCATAAAATATTTTTTAACGCTTTTATAGAATTTGTTCTCCTCATCTGATTCATTTTTCGGTATAGATTCATGTGCAGACACGTACTGGTTTAAAATTGATTCATCGCAATGTGGCAAGGCAATCACATATCTTCTCGTTGGTGGATCTGAAAGTTTAAACACTTTCAATCCTGCCGCTTCTGCATTACTAATTAGATTTTTGCGATCTATATTATATGGATACCCTGTCATTCTTGATATTTCCTCAAATATTTGCTTTGAAAGGATAAAATGGCCATGTTTTTTTGCGATAATCTTCAAAACCTCTTGTCTATCTTTTGATGTTAAAATTGGATCGACATCTGGGTCATCATTTTCAATTTCCACAGTTTTCTGCATCATTTTCAATTTCCTTTGATTTCTTTTATTAAGATTTTCTATTGAAAACACCTTAAATGTAGTGTGGCCATGCTCAATTGAATTAACCATTTTAAAATAATCAGGATGGGCTTCACAAAGCTTCTGCAAATGTTTTAGCGCATTTTTTAACGATATTCCTGTAATATCATTCAATTCCTTTGTACCTAATCCATTTTCACGGCATTTGGCATGCATTTTAATTTGATCAATCAACGGAATATTTTGGTAGAACACCATCTTTGAAACGTCAATAGATTTCTCCTCACTAAAAATAGGATGCTCATCATTCCTCTGTTTTGACATATCTTTAACCTTGTTAAGTTTTATTACCGTTTCTTTCCCTTGTTTTATTTCTTCAATAATACCCCTTTCTGATAGCTTTTTACAAAGATAATGCATCGTTTTTGGATCAATATTAAATTTCGATCTCAATAAACTACACGGAGCACGGTCGGGATTGGTTACGATGTAATCTACCATTTGAAAGTAGAATTTATTAGTAGTTATAAAGTTAGGCCCAAAGAGATAAGCTCGCCATGCTTGTAAATTCATTCTAATTATATAATTTTCTGGAATATTCTTAGAAACATAGCTTGGAAATGGAGAAAGTGTAAAATTTGAAACAAACTCGTCTAGCTGTTCAGGAGAAAGGATTTCAACCCAAGGCTTTGTACGTGCTTCTTCTATTTCTTTATTTGTTAGAGAACTTATCTGTTTTCCATATATTCCATACGAAAAAGATTTTGTCCTTGAGTTGTTTCTTTTCTTCACACATGGTCTTGAGAAAGTTAGCAATAAAATATACGAGATTATTAAAAACAAAGTTTTAAATTAACGATCATTGTCAATTTTTCAGCATGCACTATTAAAAGGTTAGAAAATGGCCAAACTGTTTGAAATGCTAAACACTAGGAACAATTTAATTCCATAAAAGCATTACTCTTTATTTAACTATACTACAAGCAATGTTGGCTTTTAATTTATTTTATTAAATGTTTGCAGTTTTTTCAAAAAGAACTCTCTTGCATCGCCTTCAAAGTTTTGCTCAATCAACGTTTGAGTCTTGGATTGAAACTCATCCTGAGAAAAATCGCAGATTAGATCATAGAACTTTTTACGAACTGGATAGGAAATGCTATGCCCAGATACTTCGTTAGATTCCTCGCTAATATCAGAAAGTATTTTTTCAATATATTTTTCAATACCTTCAATATGCTCAAAAAACAAATACATTTGTCCATCATTAAACCCTTCAAAAATATTGTATTTGAGGAATGCCTGCAGAATTCTATCGAACTCATAAATTTTTACTCTTGAAGCTAGTGCATTATAGGTCTCTGATCCTTTTTTGAGCATATTCAGAACATCGCCAAGAGTAAAAGAAGACACAGCCTCTAAACAGCAAAGATTTAGCTTTTCAAAAGCTTCGCCTGAAATATTCTCAATATTCTCAGAGCTATTGACAGATCGATTGAACCCTTAAGTTTTCTATTTTTTTTTGCAATTTCAGTAACAATTTTAATAAACTGAAATTCGAGGCGTAAAGGAACACATTTTATAAACGTTATAAAATTCATATTCAAGAGATGATTTTGGCTAAGGTGAAAGTAATAATCATTATATTCCATCTGTGAGGTTATATATCTGTAAAAATAAAGCACTCTTTCTTTTAGGTAAGGCAAGTAGTTATTATCAAAAGCATTGAGATAAACATTCTTCAAAAACGTATATTTAACTTTTGTTCTAAAATATTTCACAACCTTAGCTTTGGCTTTCTCAATCATATTAATCAATTCAAAATCTGTATCAGATACAGTATCAGAAAACATTACAAATTCTGAACTAATGTATTTTGATCGTATTTCAATAATTGAAAAGTTATTATCTTCTAGAATATCAAGAAAACGCTCATCATCAAGTTGTAATGAAACTTTCATTTTTTTTATATCCTTGGGCAACTCACTCATTAAGAATATTCTAGATGCACGACACATGTCAATAAGAAAGTCGATCATGTCATTTTTCACAAACCTAGTATTCATTTCTCCAATATATTCAATTATATTAGGCTTACTATTTAATTGATGTATTTGATAGTCAAGTCTGCCTGCCAATTCATCCACTAATAATTCCATGGTGTCTGATTCTAACATTAAAGATGCTTGTAAATCCTTGACTGGTATGACATTTCCACGCTCTTTAATTGTTTTTTCAGCCTGCTGTATTACTCCATTGGCAAGTTTTGGACTTCCATTTTTCTTAGTTGCTATTGCAACTGTCTCATTATTGTTAGAATGAGTAGTTTGTTGAACAGAATTAAGTGCTGATGCTTCGTTTCTTGTGAAAACATCATCTGGAAACTTTTTTATTCTTTCTATTATATCAAAATTGAATTTTAATATTTCATTTCCATGGTTATTTTCTATATATATGACTTTCTCTTTTACTAACTGCTGTATCCATTTATGAATGTTCTTTTCGGAGTTAGAAATTAAGCTTTTCATTGTTTTTCTGGTTACACCATCGGGATTGGTCATAAGTATAGACACACATTGTGCCAGTCTTCCAGCATGAAGTCGTGAATTATTAAATGCAAGAACCCTCCAAGCTTCAAAATTCAATCTTATATCGTATTCCTTATAGTTTTTCAGCTCCTTCAAACTATATGTCTCTGATTTAGGGAGATGATAGAGGAGAGAGTTTGGAATAGTAAGATTATCATCGTGCGCTACAATTTCAAGAATCTCTGAGTCATCAATTTCACTAAAGAACTCCGATGGGACATCGATTAGTGGACATCCCAGCACACCTCGCAAAGCTACGAATTTTTCAACGCCTAGCAGTTCCATGGGCAACAAAATTTTTTGTGCATAAATTGAAACTTGAGAAGTTTTAATTGATTTACTATTGAACGTTATTGGTAGTTTATTTTTATCTAATGATAATACCAACTTTAGTCTGTTAAAATTTTTATTAGCATTCCGTTCTCATTAATAAACATGTAATGATCAACCATTAAGCATTTAATATAGCTAATTATCTTTGCTTTTGTCTAGACTTTCACTGTAGTCAAAATTTATTAAAATCTTATGTTGTTCTGCCCTCCTAAAATGAAACCCACACTAAAAAATATGGTGTTGTCACTCGAAAATAATGTTCTAAAAGTAGGCACAAGAAGGATTAGTGCTAAATTTATTGAACATCAAATTCAACCAGAGCATGGAACAACAACACTTGCATTTATTTTTAAAGAAGGTATGGTCATAGCTGTTGATTCAAGAGCTACTGCTGGTTCGTACATAGCATCACAAACAGTGAATAAAGTGATTGAGATTAACAAATATCTTCTTGGAACAATGGCTGGAGGTGCAGCAGATTGTTATTATTGGGAGAAGCTAACAGGTCTCTACGCAAAAAGATATGAACTTGAAAATGGCACTAGAATATCTGCTGCTGCGGCAAGTATGTTTCTGAGCAACTGTGTATATAGATATAAAGGATATGGGTTATCCATGAGCACAATGTTATGTGGATACGACAAAGATGGGCCTCAAATCTATAATGTGACTGACCAAGGTGCGCGTATTAAAAATCATATTTTTTCTGTAGGTAGTGGCTCAACAATCGCTTTAGGAATCTTATCTGCTAGATATAAGTATGACATGACAAAGGAAGAGGCACTCGCGCTTGGAAAGGATGCTATATTCTATGCTGGCCATAGGGATGCATATTCAGGCGGGTCAGTGAATTTATACTTTATGAATCACAACGGCTGGGAAAAGATTGGTAATTTTGAGTTTGAAACTATTAGAAATGAAAAAGAAGTTTAATAAACTTGATCTTGTTAAAACATAATCAGTATGCTAATATCATTAGTAAGGATGGTATTATTTAACTGTTCGTTTAACTAATAATGTATTCAGTTAATTATTGCAGATTTCCATTCAGCAACATTAATTTTTTTAATTTTTAGTACCATTCATGCCTAATGCACTTTTTAATAGATACCATTTCATGTTTCCTTTAATTAATAAAAGCCTATTTCATTTCTCTTTAATTTCTTGAACTTTCTTTAGTCTATAAAACTCTTCTCTTTCTAGCTCATCAAGCTCACTTTCAATGTAGTTCACTGTACTTTCAAGTTTTGGTATCATCTTGTGTTCAAGCGAATTCTTTCTTTTATTTGTAGATTCTAGTTGATATTTGACAGCTTCTAATGAATTTTTCATTGTTGAAAGATCAACAAGTTCATGTAATAATTCGTCAAAGGCATACTTAGCTTCTCTCAAAACATATCCATTTCTCCACATAATTTCTTTATCAAACTTTCTTCTTCGTAATTTAAAGCATACGACTGTTGTTCCGTAAACATTATTAAACTCGCATTCAAGACTTGGGCATGCTTCAGTACATATTTTTGCAACTATTTTCATATCGGATCCATATAATTCTGCTTTTGAAATCATTTTAAATGCATTTTTAAATAGTAACTTAACATTTTGCTCTCTTTGCTTCAATTCACTTTCCATTTCTCTAATTTTGATTTGCAGTGCATCACTCTTACATTTAAGTAGAGATAATCCTTTTTGAACGCTCTTCAATCTTTGATCGAGAATTCTATGATTCATTCTTGTTGAAATAACTGGAAGTCTCTCTGAGGTCATTGTTTGTTACTAAGCTATGATTTTATATTCTGAAACCAAAAGAACTATCTATACAAATAAATTAGTATACGTAAAACACTTGAATATGTATACGAGTTTAGATATTTTTAATTATCAAATAATATTTTGAACTATATAATTGTAAGAGTAATATTTATGATCAATATATTTAAGGTAAAATAAGATATTGGAGATGGGACACAATTCCAAAAAGAAATTTATAGAATTCCTGCTTTAGTAGCAACCTCGACTGCTTCACCTTCTTTTGCAAATTTCACAAAGGCCTTCTTTGCATACTTCTTGAAAATATTTAAAGTGTTGATTTTCATAACTTTTGCACCATAAAGCTCCTCAATTGCAGTTTTTATCATTGGTTTCGTTGCTGTAACATCACATATGAAAATAAGAGTGTTATCTTTCTCCATAGTCTTTGCTGAAACTTCGCTTTTCAATCCATATTTCACAATGTTGCATGGAGATGGTTTCTCTTCCTTAATACTTAGAAGATCCTTCAAGGTTGTTTTTTTCTTTGGTTTAAAGTCTAAAGCATCATCAAATTTAATACCTCTGATGTTATAGCGATCTTTTATCGTCAAATTCTTTGCTATCATTCTAGGGTGCAAATTTTTTAAAAAATTTTAACAATCCAAACAAGGAAAAATGAGAGCTATATATAAAAGGACTTGCAGTTCAAATTACAGTAACACGTTGAATTTGATGACTTAAAATACTAATTTACATTGTTGATTATATTCGTTAATAAGTATTCAACTTATTGTTATTTATAGCTATTATAAATCACTTTTTATCAATCATTTTACAAAATTGGTAGCGTGGTAATTTTAAGTATATTTTACATGATTACTACAATTACAATCCATGTACGTAAAGATTTGGTATACATCATAAGCTGTTGCTTACTATGCTTTAATACTATTATTACTACGTCTTCGAATCATTTCTAAATGCATTATTACCATTACTCAGTCTATTTTAATTTTCTAATTCAAGTAGCATTCTTCTGTTATAATTTATATGTTAATTTACCAAACATACCATAACGCATTATTATAGAACCATGGTTTGCTTTTGAATTAATATTTTTGTATCAGAAACTGCTACTTCAATATTTAAACAAAAATTTCATTTACCTATTAGCTATATATCATAATTGAATTGCTGCATTGCCAAGAACTTGAATATAAGAGGGGCATGAACATGTATAAAGAACATTTGGAGCATATAATTTGAGATTTAATATTTGCAATATAAAATCATTAAAACTTCATGAAACTGATCACTTGGAATGCATATAATTAAATGTGTGTATTTGATTTACTCAAATTTAACGAAATATCCAAACCAGTATGTCATAGTTTCTATATTTGTATGTTAAAATTGCTTGCTTTTCTTAATTATAAGACTTATGTAGCATAAAGTTGCACAGATGTGATCTTTCTAATACAAATTTTATCTGATAGTCTTGTGCAAAGCTAAATAAGCCATCTTATTTTCTTCTTTGAAGACTACATGGGTATTTCAAGGATATCTCCTAGATACATAATATAAACATGCTGAATACCTTAAAATTTATTTAAAGATTAAAAATTTTTCATAAATTCAGCATAGATTATCTGATATTTTATTATCTTGCTAGTATAATTGAAAAAAATAACTTAGATTGCTGGTTAAATCTATCAATATGTCAGAAAGCCAGAAGGGCCATTTGTACTCAATAAAGTTGACAATCTTGTAAAACTAAGGATGGTAAGAGAGTTTATCTCGACAAGCGGGATCTCCGAAGTTGTGCTGACAGTTGAGGATGTCAACACATTGATAGACTGTCTGGTATATGACGGGAAGATAGAAAGGATAGAGGTGGGGGGAGACGTAGCATTGAGGGCATTGAAGGACGAATACATGAAATTTTGAAGGGCACAGCAATTTTACAGCAAGAATTTAGTCAAGAAGGTGATTTAACAAATGCTTGGCTGGAATGTCCTTCCATTTTTGTACTATTAATTTTTAAATAACTATTCTTTTTATAGAGTTTTTAATATAATTTTTTATTTATAAATTATAGTGGAATCAAAGAAACAGATTGAAATGCCCTACCTAACGCCTCATTTGGATCATCTTCAATCAAACAATACAAGTAATTTCTGCAAATCTCAAATTTTCTTACAAACTTGTTAGTATCAATAATAATTGAGGTCTGTTTCTTATTTGCTATATCCCATTTGATTACCTTTCCATCATAGCCTGACGATAAAAGAAAAGTATCAAAATAAACTTGGGTAACTGGATAAAATATTCTTGTATTCTTGCCATTCAATATATGTGAGTTAAAAGCAAACGATTCTTCAAAATTTTGAATGTCTTCAAAATGAATTTTGCCGTTAATTAGGCCAATAACTAAATTATTTGCACAGGAAGCTATAGAATTAATACAGCAAGAATAATCTTTGGTTAATACTTCATTTAGCTTATTATCAAAGACTGAAAGAGTGCTTTCAAATCCAAGACAGATTCTTTCTTGTAAAAAGCATAATGCAGTAGATACTTTTTGTGTCTTTTTTCTTAAAGCTACTTCAAAAAGATGCTCTTCAATATTACTTTGATATTTTTTTTCTTTTAATATGAGTATTTCAGAGTCTAATGTGGTGATAATGACAATTTTATTATTAGAGTAAATGAAAGTAGGTTGCTTAAACCCAGGAATAATACTAATGATTGTAAACATAGAGTTTAAGATAACTAACAAACCTTGAGAATATGATATTCCTAAAAGTTTGTCTCTAAATTGGCATATTTTTGTAAGTGACACTGGAAGATCAACAGTATGTTTGAGTTCAGCCTCCTCAAATACTTTGAGTGTATTTTGATAGGTGGAGACTATTAGTTTATCTTGAAATGTACAAATGTCAGAAATAGCAATTTTGTCTTGAAAGAGGATAGAATGCATGGGTAGCCTAAAAAATGTGTAAAAACATATCTTCACTATAGAAAATAAATGAACTAATCAAAGATAAGAATAAGTATAATATCAAAGACAATTTCTTCGTATATTATAGACATTACTTATTACAGTATCCATATTAAAAAGCACAAAACAAGATTATTAAAGTATAAATGAATGTTTAATATCACTTATGCATTCCATAACTCTTAATTTCTTCAATTAACCATTTAAATCCAGGATACACGCTAACAGATGATAGCGCCATATTTCTTTGCATTGAATCGAGGTCATCTAAAACAGATACCTCAGATATTTTCACCTTAAATACTTTACTATCAGCCTTCATGTAAGAATCTGTTATACTAGTATGGTTGTCGATCTTGTATGTTTCTTCAATTGATGCTTTTCTTTGGCTAATTTCAGTTGGATTATCTCGAAATATATCCTTCTTATTTAGAAATATAAGAATAGGTAGGTTATCTTTAAGATGGGGAACAAGTGTCGTGAATGCCTCGAAAGAGTATTTAAAACGCTTTTCATCAGCAATATCAATCATAAAAACTAGTCCATCTACATCATTGACATATTGATGCCAAAAATCAATCAAAACTTTCTGTCCACCTATATCCCAAATTTTAATGTTCGTATTTGCAAAATTAACTTCTTCCATGTTGAATCCAAGTGTAGGTTGTGTCTGAGCTTTAAAATCTCTGCCACTGTCTGCATTCTTAAACAGATTGACCAATGTAGTCTTACCAGCGGAGTCAAGTCCCAAAATAGCTAATGATGCTTTACCTTTACCTTTGATTGATGCAAATAATTCTTTTAAATTTTTCTTGAGAATCGATGGTATTGCTCCCATGCACCCTTGTTTGCTTGCAAGAGATTATAAAATTTTTTAAAATAAACAAGTTTTGTTTGGAGAGTTTGAAGATCAAAAACAATAAAGAGCAATAAACAATGAGAATTAATTGAATTAATTTAAATACTGGTGTGGTATGGGATTTATTAAAATAATAGTTAATATTAGGTTAAAATGAATAGCTTTCAGCAAACAAATTACTATATAAGCACCGTTGAATTATGCTATGGATAAACTGCACGTTCTTCTCTAAGATATAACCTTTAGAACTATCTTCCATAAAGTTGATGACTAATTGTATGATACTGCTTTATATATCAAACAAGTATTTCATATTAGCTACTTTATGACATATGAAAATTATGAATAGATTTACACATCAAAGTTTTAATTTTACAAATCTTAAATGTCACTGTTTCAATAAAATAGATGAAACTTGTTCAAAATATTTAAGAAAAAATGTATACTTTTGTATGCTGTTTCTTAATATACCGTTAGTTAAAGGTTTATCGAGTCTTTCACTAGGACCTAACTGCGAAAGCACAGCAGACACTAGTTGTGAAAATAAAGTTGGTTCTGAATATTCTCAAACGAATATATCTCAATGGCCAAATAATCCGTTTACTAATATTCCTGCTCTCAAAGTGGAATGCTCTCAGAACATACAAAATCAACAAAATACTAATTGTGCGGGCGGTAAAGCATCTCAGCAATTCGAATCTTGCATATCATCCATAATAGGAGATCAAATGGTTATGAATGATATTAATAATCAAATTGAATGTTTGGAACAATATGCTGACAATGCAAATATTAATTTGGACAATGCTTTTTCAGGGGTGCCAGGATCTTATGATGGTAGAGGATTCTACAATAATTATCTCAAGGGTGGACTTGGATACAGCTCAAACGGTTTTTATCCACATGGTGGCCATCGTCACATGGAATATCCACCAGTACCAAAAATGATAACAGGTAAAACAAATGGAATTCCTGGGACTAATGTTCCATTTTTTGTTAAGGACAAAATTACCGCTGTAGTTACAAGTGTTGTCACAAACGTCGTTGAAAAGCCACCTGTAACTGTTATTCCACCTCCTCAAACGGTAACATTTACACGACATGCTAAACCAATTACTAAAACACTACCACCATTGGTATTCCAGATTCCAACAACAATTATTCAAACATCCAAGCCTGAGACAATAATCAAAACCTTACCACCACAGGTAATTTATCAACCTCCAGAAACTAAAACTTTACAGCAACAGGTTCATTATCCACCTAGTACAATAGTAATTAATAAAACTCTGAATCCAGTTACAAGAACTGTTGTAGTTCCAGGACCAGCAAGAACATATGTGCAGCCTCCACAGACTGTAGTTAGTGTTTCTACCAAAGTAATTATGCAACCACATATTCCACCTGCCATTTTTAATACTGCAGGTAATTCAGTTCCTGGTAGAGTTAATCCATTTAGTCACAACCATTCACGCAATACTCCATTTGACCACTCATACCATCCAGATGGATTTTCACATTACGGAGGACATAATGGACATTATCCCGGTACTGGTGGTGGATCGCCATATTCTGGGAAATTTAATGGTCAGTCACCATATCCAGGAGGTCATGGCTATCCATATTCTGGTGGGTATAATGGTGGTGTGTCGAATATAGCTTGTGATTGCTATGAGTTAGGTAAAGTATTAGATGGTATATCGACTGGGAATACGTCATGCTCTTGCCCTCAACAGTCTACAATGCAATTTAATCTTCCTTATTTCATACCTGGATCCCCAGACTGCACAATTAATAATCTAACAGATTGTCAGAGACCATCTGTAAATAACTGTCTTAAAAATACAAATAATTGCTACACATCTATGCTTCAATCAAACTATAACTTGCAATCAAATAGCGATCAATGTAGTGTTTCAAATGTCAAAATGTGTGAATCAGATAATTGGCCTAAGGTTATGGAACCAAACAGCTCAAAATCCACAAATTCATCAGCTAATAAACCAGACAAAACACGTGAAGCAAGTTCTGAGGAAGATGTAGTGAGTGCGTCATTAGTTTCAAGTGGAAAAGAGGTTCCAAAAGCAGTGTTTGTTAGCGATTTAACAAAGCAAAACGAGTAAATTATTAATAATCATTTATTTTCCGATAAATCTAATTACTAGATCAAACTATATGCCATTGATTCATATTTTTGAATACTGTTAATTTTAACTTAACTTCTTTAAAAATTCTCATTATTTTGTTTCTTTTAGAAATAGACCAAATTTAAGCCCATGGTTGACGAATCGTCGTTCAAAGCACCAAAATATCTTAGTTTTTGTGAATATAAATACATAATAGAAGAGTCAGTCGGTGAAGGGTCTTTTAGTTCAGTTTACAAAGCAAGACATAAATGGACAGGTGAACCTTTTGCAATTAAGGCAATTACAAAGACTACATCTCCTAAGCGTGTTTTACAAGAGTTGTCTATTCTTAAAACATTAAATGGTGAAAATAATTGCATAAAACTTCTGGAGGTATTGAGAAATGAAGACCAAATTCTAGCAATCTTCCCTCTGATTGACCATATAGACTTTAAGGATTTCATCTTAAAAAGTACATCTCAAGATATAAAAAAATACTTATATAATCTACTAGTAGCCGTTAATCATATGCATGATAAGAACATAATACACAGAGACATAAAACCAGGCAACTTTCTATATAGTATTGAAAACGAGCAAGGCTGTTTAATAGACTTTGGGCTAGCAGAATATGAAAGAATGAAAGAATCTAGCCCTCAGAAACCAACCAAGCCACTCATATTTTTTAATTCTATAGTTACACCAAGTAAACCACCAGGATACTATGAAAGGGATGCAAGACCACCAATGAAGGCATCCAGGGCAGGTACTCGCGGATTTCGTGCACCAGAAGTTCTTTTTAGATGTGAAAATCAATCTAGAGCCATTGATATATGGTCAGTTGGTGTTATAATGCTTTGTATACTTACAGGACAATATCCATTTTTTCTAAGTGTAGAAGATATAGATGGACTAGTAGAAATAGGAACGATATTTGGACATTCTGAGATGAGGAAAGCAGCTAGATATTATGGTAGAACGTGGAAATCTAATTTGCAATCAATATCAGAAGACGGTATTCCATTTGAATATTTAATTAAAAATCTAAATCCTAATATGGAGATTGATGATGATGCGATTGATCTTTTGAAGAAACTGTTAGAATTAAAATGTGATTCGAGAATAACAGCTGGAGAAGCATTAGAACATCCATTTTTTTCTAATATTAGGTAATTTGTATAAATATTAAATTCATATAAAAAATGTCTTAAATGATTCTTTTATTACTTAATATAATAGTTTATTATGCTTGTTTGATAATTATACACATTTATATTCTACTATTGATTGACTGTCCATTTTTTCGGTTGCAAGCATCTTTCCTTAAATACACGATATTTTACATAAATTTGCGTACTTCCAATCTTTATACTTACCCCAATACAAAATGGAAGTAAAAAACAAATTCATAAATTGTTTTAACAAGGAAGAACAATTAAAACTTTTAAAGATAAGAAAAGAATATCTTGCAAAAGAGATAGCTATTCTTAAGAAAGAGCTTTCCAGAGCAAAAGAGGAGATAAATAGAGTCAAATCTGTACCACTTTTAATGGGCCAGTTCTTAGAAATGATTGACAAAAACACTGCAATAGTGTCGAGTACAGCTGGTTCTAATGCTATGGTGAGAATACTCAGCACAATAGACAGAGAAGCACTAGTACCCAATACTACAGTTGCCCTCCACAGACATTCTTCTGCAATTGTTGATGTTTTACCTCCAGAAGCAGATTCATCTATTCCTGTGGTAGGAGAAGAGGAAAAGCCGAATATTACATACAGTGACATTGGTGGATTAGATGTTCAAAAGCAAGAGATAAGAGAAACAGTAGAACTTCCTATTCTTCAGTTTGATCTTTATAAAGCTATTGGTATTGAGCCACCCCGTGGTGTTCTTCTTTATGGACCACCTGGAACAGGTAAAACAATGTTAGTCAAAGCGGTAGCTCATCATACTAACTCAACATTCATACGCGTAAATGGATCAGAATTCATTCAAAAGTATCTTGGAGAGGGTCCAAGGATGGTCAGAGATGTCTTTAGGCTAGCGAGAGAAAAGGCACCATCTATCGTATTTATAGACGAAGTAGACTCAATTGCAACTAAAAGATTTGATGCCTCAACTTCTGCAGATAGGGAAGTTCAGAGGGTATTAATTGAACTGTTAAATCAAATGGATGGATTTGATCAAAGCTCAAATGTTAAAGTAATTATGGCTACCAATCGACCAGATACAATAGATCCAGCACTTTTAAGGCCTGGAAGATTAGATCGTAAAATTGAATTCCCACTACCTGATAGAAGACAGAAGAGATTAGTGTTTAATGCAATCATTGCTAAAATGAGTCTTGATTCTAGTGTTGATCTTGAATCGATAGTGAAAAGATCAGATAAACTTAGCTGTGCAGATATAAACTCAGTATGTCAGGAGGCAGGAATGTTAGCCGTACGTGCAAGTAGATATGTAATAAAACAGGAGGATTTTGAAGAGGCATATTCAAAGGTAATTGGAAGAAAGGATAGCGGCCTTTTCCTTTATAATTAAAATACTGTTAAATCAGTCGTTTTATTTTCATATATTGCAAAATGATTTAAAAATACTTTTCTTTTAAGTATTTATCATTACGTAAGAACTACTAAGTTTAAATCTTTATTATTTTGTAATAATAAACCGAATTATTTACTTAAATAATTTTTATTTTCAATCAATCCCAAAAATGAAATGTCTAGCAAATCAATTAAATAAAGTAAAAAACTTCTCAGAACACACGAGCAAAACCAAAAGTCACGATATTAACCCAAGCATAGCTACAGAAGTACTTAATTGCATTTTAAAAGAAGAAGATACAATTGAAAATAAGCACATCCTGGTTCTAAATTCTGAAGCCGGAATCTTACATGTTGGATTAAATCTTTGCCACCCCGTTTTTCTCACATCGATAGTTTCCGATACACCCAATGAGAATATTAAGCAGAATGTTACTGAATTTAATGTATCTTGCGATTTCATAGTTTCAAATACACAGGTATTCAAGAAAAATGCTCTCGACATTGCTGTTGTTGGTCCAATTCTTGAAAAATCAAAGTGTTCTAGCCTGTCATTAATTAAAATGGCTACACAAACAGCCAAAATAACGTACTGTGTATTTCAGACTGAACATATGAAGAAATTAGTTGAAAATTTTCCAAACTATACTGTAATTGGAACAGTTAATATTAAAATGCCTGGAAGTTCAAATTATTACAAGCAGAATATCGGTCATGTTGAGCATACCATATTTAAGCTTAAAAATAATGAATAAATACCAAAACACTAAAACTTTTGATCGCAAACTGATTGCTTTGATATTTGGATCCACAATGTTAAGCCTATTTCTTTTCAAGCTCCTTGTTTTCAACGAATATTTTTTATAGTTTAAAACTATTGTATTGAAAGTATATAGCTTTATTTTGTACATTTATATTTGAAAATAATATAATAACAAATACTAATGGTTTTTATATGAAAATATTGCTACGTTTATTGGTGTTCTAGCAAAATAAAAGTATATTTAAAAAGATTTAGGTGATTTTCCTGGCTTTCCGAGCAATACATATTTTTCAAGTTCATTTTGTACTTTTACAGTGTATTGTATTGGTTATTTGTGTATTTCTTGGCTTTACCTATAATCCAATTAACAACAGGAATTTTCAAAGGCTTGATGAGAACCTATTCAAAATTTGTTACACTGTTAGGAAGAAAATACTACTATTAAAATGTACCATAAGCTTTAAAAAGATGATAATTGAATAGCGTCAACTCTTGTTATATCCAATGTTTTTATATAATAAATATAGGTGATATCAAGCCCATAGTTATTAATTTTCAGAACGTATACCTCGATATCAAATCTTATATTAAGGCTGGTGCTTACTTTAATATTTGGAAAAATAATGAAAATGCAGTCGGGCAAACTCACATTTTGTACAGCCCTGACTATAAAATGAAAAAATGATAGCCAATGCAATTCGAAAAGCCATGGCATGATCATTAAGTTTTGTATACAATAAGATCATACTCATAAAATAGTTTTTTCTGAAATTATGTGCATATAAATTTTGGCTAATAAATAAAAATTGAATGCTGAAAAATTCCGTTTACAGAGCCTAGGGGTAAATTTTTGGGAGTAATTGGAATTTATATCGGTTTTCTATTTTATTTTTCATTAAATTTAATAACCTAAAAATGGTCAAACCAAGTATCAAATTTAAGGATATCGTGAAAGATACGATATCGTCAATCAACTTATGAAAGATATTTATCCATGTATATATAATCAGCCAGTATTGAAAAGTGTGTGATTGCTTATATGCCATATTGTAGTATAAAATAAACAAAAAATTAAAAATTTTAATTCATCAATTATAACACAGTTTATATATAGATTTGATCTATAAATTATTATATTAAACATATGCTGTATTATAACTAATTGATAATTAATAGTGTAAGCTAAGTTCTGTTTATCTCAAATTTCCAAATTTTCTCCTTCTACCCTCAATGGAACATAAGCTTGGTAGAATTCAAGAACTTATAAATGAAATCAAAGTTCTAAGGGAAGTAAATAGCACTTTACATAGACAGATCAACTCGTTGCAATCACAAGTATATGATAAAGAATATGAAATAGGGAGTTTAAACACAAAAATCGATAGACTGCAGTCAAGCATTGGTTTTTTAGAAGCTGAAAGAACAGGAATCCAGAAAAAAATGGATAATAAAGTAAAAAATCTTGAAAATGAGATTAGAAAAAACGGAATATTTAATCAAAGAGTAATGGCAACATCAAGGACAAAAAAAGAATACTTAATGATACAAGAAATGGATTCATTGAGAAAAGTAAATAGAATATTATTGGGGTTTGTTGAAATATTAAGCAAAACTTTTGCCTTTGACAGCGACCTTTTAAAGACTTTGGTAAGTGTTGCCGAAGGAGTGGATGATAGGATATTACAGCTATTTTTGGATGGATTAAAACAAAGAATAAAAGAGGAAGGTATACCTGTAAATGTAATAGAGGCTAATGATCAGATATCCAAAGCCAACTAGAGACTAATAATGTAAAAATCAATTAGTTTCATTAATACCTATAAGGATGTAAATAAATATACAAATGAACTGTATTAAAAGTAGTTTATTTTATTATAGCTGAAATATCATCTGTTTGAATAAATTTTGCTAGTTCATCATTTATGAATGAAGAGCTTCTTTTAGTCGACTCCCTTGAAAAATTCATAGACTTCTTCAGGCATTTCAACACCTTGTTCATAATATATTAATGGTTTTGGCGCATTCAGAATATTCCCAAATACTCTCCATAGTTCACCTGCTTCTTCAAAAGAAACACTTGGAAAGTAATCACCATTGATCATGCATTGGAAAATTAATTCATAATCCTGCCTGTTATTTGTTTTCATTTTGGAGATTTCTTTAATTTCATTCGAGGTGTAAAGTACAATTTTAATGTTGTCATTTTGGGTTTTAATTTTTAGGTATATTTCATTTTCAGGAGCAATATTAAAAACTAAAGAAATAGACACGGCCGAATCCTTTATAGAATTAAACACTTTTCTATCAGCATCATTTGCGATTAAGTTGAGTATATGGCAAAATATACCTTTTCGAATATTAAATTTAATCTCGGTGGTCTTCTTTTTCAATCCTTTACCACCCGCCATAAAGAAGGGAACATTTTCCCATGTATCGTTTTTTACAATGCATTTAAATGCAGCAAATGTCTCTGTTTTTGATGGTTTTTTAAGTTCTTCTGTATAAGATTTGTATTGTCCAAAGATATATCTTTCATTGTCAATATCAATACTTTTAATAAATCTTGTTCTTGATTCATCAAGAATTTCCTGTGAATGATCACAGAGAATAGATGCAAGTACTTCTACAAGATGATTTTGCATTACGTCTTTAATCATTCCGTTGTCGTCAAAATAGGCTCTGCCTTCCGCAAGAATACTTTCAAAGAACAAACATTCTACGCTTTGAATATTTGTTTTATTCAGAAAAGCAAAAATGCTAGGTGTTTTCACATAAATGTCATAGATTGAAATCATCATCGGCTTAAGAAGGTAATGATCCACGAAATGTATTTTATCATTTTTAAACTTTAGCAAATCTTTGAAAGATTCTAAGCCAGTTCCAAAAGGTTTTTCAAGCAAGATTATCCCAACTTTATAGGATGAAAGCTCAAATAGAACTGATGGATAAACATGTGGTGGCAAAGAAAGATATGCTACTGTGTTTTCATCCATAACGTCTTTCAGTGGGGATAGATCCGTATATTCACCCTTGATGTAAGTAACCCTGTCTGGAAAACTCTTTATATCAGTGTTAATTGAATAGTCATAAAATTTTTTGATTTCTTGTGAATATGTTTTGACTAAATCTGAGCGTGCATATCCGTATACTTTTATAGATTTACTACACATTTTACTTATCGCAGGCATTATTTTCCTTTTGGCAAGGTCTCCACTAGCACCAAATACGATAATTTTGTTCATTTTTTGAGGGGAGAAAAATTAGAAGAAATTCAAAACTAAAAATTAGGAGGTTGAAATAATGAATAAATAATTGATCATTGCGGATATAAAGGATAAATCAGTTTAAGCCATTTTATCAACGATAAATATCTACTCATCACCTTATACAAAAAATACTATTACCAATACTTTGTGGCTGCAATCAGACTTCTTAGAAGTTCATTAATTAAATATGATATACTCTAATACTCTTTATTTTATCTTTAACTTTTTGCTCAAAGTTGTTCTAGTTTCTATCACCCTCTCTCCTTCTAATGATTAATACAATTGGATTTTTGCCGAACTCTACCGAAATTAGACAGTTGAATGAATTTGTACCAAATGAAAGTGTAAAGGAGCACCTTGAATATCTTCAGATACCAATATTACCCAGGAAAGATGTTGACTCTTCTGATAAGCTATCTGAAGAGAGACCAGTGATTAAGAGCACAGATAGCATTTTATTCTGTACATCAAATACAGAGGAAATAAGTACTGTTGCATTTTATGGATACGATGATACTGAAATATTCGTCCACCACGATATGTTTGTATTCAGTACAATTATTGATAGTTGTTTCATCAAAAATACCCTAATAGGAGTAGCAACATTTGAACCAGCCATAATGATTTATGATTTTATGGTTGATTTTCCCGTTCTTCCACAATATCTCCTTATTGGTCATACTGGACCTGTCACTGGTATTAAAAATAAATTTGAAAAGCTTATGTCCTGCTCAGAGGATAAGATGATTATTGAATGGGATATAAATGAAATGAGACTCAGATCCCAGAAAAACCATGATGTTTCAATTGAAAGATTTGATTTCGAAGGCAATAATCTGGTATTCGGTTCACAGAAATACTTGAATATTAATAATGAAAATATATCACTTGATTATGACATTGAGCAGTTGAAGATTAGAGATAATCTGGTATTTGTTTCAGACTGTGAAGGATATATCCAGATATATGATGTACGAATGCCAGGCAAAGCAATGATTTCCCAAAGGCTTCATGAATCGGCATTAGTTGATTTCTGTCTGGCTAAAGACTGGATTGTTACCACCTCACAGGATTGTACTGTTAAATCGTGGAAAACTAAAGAATTAGCTTTGAGATATATATCAGAAATTAATACTCCAGGCTCGCAAGTACTATCGCTTGGATATAATGAATATAATAATCTCGATGAAGTATTTGCGGGAGACGAAAATGATAATGTATTTCCAATTAAATTGGAGGAAAATGCGCAAAATGAACTAGATTAAATTAAGGCATTGGCGATTATAACTTTTAATATAATTTTTTCCATGCGGATACTTCACGTACTTCGTTCATATGTTAATGTTTTAATGTACAACATAGGCTATATAAATGTTTGGAAAATTATTTACTAAGTACTAGAAATTCACAATAAATCAAATAAAACCCTCGTTCCAAATATTATAATATTAGCAATAATGTGTATTTGAATTTGCGGTGTTTCAATTATTTATATCAATTGGATTTTTTAGCCTAAAATTTGTCAATGTCAGAATTAGAATTTGAGGGAAATAATTGCAAGCATACAAATCAAATTGAAGGGTTTTGTACTGGTTGTGGTAAATGCTTTGAAGATTTTGAGCTTCAACCACAAAGACCAGTTGTGCGTAGCCATTCACTTTACCGTCCATCTATGAAATTTTCAATCCAAGATCCAATGAAAGTGAATGATGCAGCTATTATGAAAATTCTCACACCGTTAAACTTGAAAGGTTATAATAGCTCATTGAAGAACTTGTTACTTACCACAACATTTAAATATAGACTCAAAAAAGAAGACAAAGTCATAGTTGCTTTATACCATATTCTAAAACAAGTAGAATTCCCAATTGTAATATCTGATCTTTTAAAATATTCAAATTTATCAAAACATAAATTATTAAAAATCTATAGAGACACATTTGAATATGTAGACAGAAGCAGGGATTATTTAAGAGGAATTTATGAGAGAGTCAAAAATTTTCTTGTTAAAAGAAAGATAGACCATAGCGGATCATTTGAAATATTCTACAAGTTATCTGATATTCATAAATGCTCAGACCCCAAGACATTATGCCTAGCTTATTTTTTAAAAGTCAATAAAATTTCAAGTTTCATAGTAAAAGACATAGATGAATATGACATATATCAAGTTCAAAACATCAGAAGAAAGCTTAAGTTATCAGATTTAATTGAATGAAAACACATAATACACAATATTTGTGGTGTTCCTTATAGTTAGCCATTTATCTCTTTATTGGGTACTGCAATATTAAAATCAAGTATAATATCAGCTATATTCATAATTATATGCCATTTGAATGTGAG
Source organism: Vittaforma corneae ATCC 50505 (assembly GCF_000231115.1). NCBI lineage: Eukaryota > Fungi > Microsporidia > Nosematidae > Vittaforma > Vittaforma corneae. Next base: position 21,327 of record NW_006889848.1, on the reverse strand, counting down.
AGATGTAAGTAAATTATACTCTACAAATCTACTTGTCTATAACGGATAAATTATGTAATGTAAGATAGTAAACACCATCATCTCTGTTTTTTTCATCAGGATGACTGCATATTTCATATGAACCAACAACCATTTTCATTTTAAAATGTCTACAATCAAGAACTAGAGATTCAAATTCACCACCTTCTCCACAATAGTTCATCTCATATTTAACTTTTTGATTGTCCATATATTCCTTAATTTCTCTCAAATTTGCATTTAAACACTTTTTACTCAATGATGGACTGGCAATCTTAATAATCCTGGCATCAATTCCATAATCAATCATTTCCTTTAAAAGCTCCCTCTGATCTCTTTTCCATAATGGAGTAAGACTTGTCAGATTAAGTCTCTTACATACATTTTCTACACGATTTTTCTGATATGTTGAGTGTATGGCACCAGATGAAACCGCTTGAAAACTATGCTTCTCAAGAACAGCCTTTAATGCATTATATAAATCTTCAACCTCATCTTCTGTGCATTCTGAATATTCCAAGTCTGTGTTTACTGCTTTGCATTTACTTTTAAAACAGTATATTGGAACATTCAAGCATTCACCAAGACGTATTGCCGCTTCTGTTCCAACGGTCTGATACATATATGAGTCAGAATACTTTTCGATGGTAAAAATATGAACTAGTGCTACTAATTTGTTACCTTCATCCATTAATTTACAGGCTGTATAAATGCTATCTTTTCCTCCACTGACTAAAGCAACGAAATCCATTGAGGGAAGCCCTATGGAAAAAATTAAGGACTACATAGAAAACGGTGATCTCGACCTTGCAAGAAAAATGATAGAGTCCTTAGAGAATAAACTAGCCGAAGAATCATCTTCTCATACGCGTGAGATTTTAAAATCTCAGATTTTAAATCTTAAGAGATTGTATTCCTCAAAGTTAGAAATAAGTCTTCACAGTACAAAGTATTCTAGACAAAAAAGCCAACTAAAGCTCGATATGAAGAGTGATTTTAGTGGAAACTACGACAAACTAATTTCAAAATGCATCAATTATCAATATTTTACAGACATTCAATGTAAGAACATTGATTTAATAGATTGCAATGAAATAATGGTAAAAATGATTGAATGCGAAGAAACTGTATTCCTAAAAAACGTCAAAAACTCGGAAATTACACTAAAAACAGGGCACTTAAGAGTATCTAATTGTGAAAATCTTTGTTTGTATGTCTATTCAAATTCCGGTATATTTATTTTAGATTCTATAAATATCAAAATAGAGCCTATTTTGAATTGTAAGCTGAAAGTTTTTGATTTTAATTCGCCTTTTTGTAGCAAAAATTTTCAAATATTAAATAAATAATGCATAGCATTGGTCTATCAATTGGTAAATTTTTACCTATTGTTTTATAAATTATGATTTAATATGTCGTTTGGTGGATATACATTAATTCTCGTCAATAGTCGCCCGTTGATACTATTAATAATCTGGCAATAGTTAGTTAGGTTTAAATTTTTATTTACTTTTGTTTTGTCTTTTAAATAAGACTTTTTTGGACACCCGAAGTAGTATGGAGAATATTTCAAATAAAAATATAATGATCCCCTCGACATACTTCGAAATCTTTGAATTTATAAATGAAAATAAGCAATGCATTCTTGATGATTGGACTATTCTTTTTGAAATACTCAAAAAGCTCGATGAACTGCTTAAGTCAGCATCTTGCATGAGTGACTTACACAAGGATACGAGCATTATATTAGAGACGATAAAATTACAGCAAGACATACTTTTAAAGGAGGTTAGGAATGAACTGACACTTGAAAGACTGATTCAAATGGCTGAGAGTGAATTTTTGGATGATTTTTTCATTTTTGTAAAATCCAATTCCCAAGCAATGGTTTTCATTGATAGATTAATTTTTAACTATACTGCTCAGCCATCTATCGTAAGAAGAGAGAGAACAATATATGACCAAGCTAAAGGTTTTACACTAATGCCTAAAACATTAGATCAAATTGATGATGTTGCAGAGACAAATGCTATATTACAAGATATCAGAAATGAAGTTTTAAAAAAGGATAAAGTTGAATTTTTCAATCTAATAATTGATCTAAATTCATATTCCAAAACCGTTATAAATGCCTTTAATCTTGCTCTTGCAATTAGAATGAAACTAATTTCTTTGAAAATGGTGGATGATGTTCTTTTTGCAATGCCGTACAATTCAACCAGTGAAGAGGAATTAGGCCATAGCATATTAGAAATAACACCTGCACAGTATGAGAAAGTAAAGAGTAGACTATTGTTATAATTAAAACAAAATCATTAAGTAACTTTATTTATTCTAGTTCATATATAACATGGTTAATTTCTATTTGACTTTGATGTAATCCAATGCGTTAGTATTCTTTCTAAAAATAAAGATTATTAGGGCTTCTCGAAGGGGCCATATCTGAAAACTTAGGTAAGGATTGATATAATCATATTTAAATGGTATATAAAAATAAATTGTTAATAAGAGACAAGTATTATTGCATTAAGTAAATTTTATGTATTGACAGTACAATTTTTATAGTAATACTTGATACATTTCAATAGCTGTTATTATGTTTTGTAAATAAATTTTGTTAAAATTTTGTAATATCTGTCAAATGTGAATGTACCTTTAATACGTTGTAATTTTAATCATGTTTGTTTTTATAATGATTTGAAACATGTTTCAAGTAGGTTATATAATAGATTCTACATAAGTAAACAATGATTGGAAAAACGAAGACAAGTATGCTGACAATCTTGTTCTGTGCCACAGAAGTACTTACCAGATTCCATACAGGATCATCTGGACTAATATCAGACGGAGAAAGAAATTCAATAATGTCACTAACAGACACAAAATCTAGTGCTGATCAAAAGTCAAATGACTCTAGCTCTAAGAATGATAAAAAAGATAATTCAAAGAAGGACAATAACTCAAAGTTATCTTCACTTACAAATAAAACGGACTCTAATGCTGGAGATAATAAATCTAGCAGTAAAGACAGCAGTGAAAAGAAAAAAAAGGATAGTGGGACATCTTCATCAGATACAGAAAAAAATAATTTGATAGGATCTTCGGATGCTACTAAATCACCAATTGATTCTTATCTGACAGATCCAAGTAGCAAACAGAATGAATCTAATAGCGAGCTAACTGACAGCAAAAAAACGGAAGAAAAGGACAAGAATCCTAAAAATGATAGCAATGCTACGACTCCTAAGAGTGAGAAATCATCATCAAAATCTGGAAATAGCAAAAGCAAGCTTGTGGATTCAATGGAAAATGAGTTACCAGAAACTATTTTAAAGGCTTCGAGACTTGTTGAAAATCCATTAATCAAGGATAATAAAAAGAGTGATTTGGTAGGTTCAGACAACATCTTTGATTATGTAAAGGAGAATAGTGGAAAGCTTGACTCGCTTTCAGGACTAGTTGATACCGTAATTACAAATCGTAATAGCGACAAGCCAATGAAGGGATCGTTTGGAAAAGACAGCACTGCCTTAGTTTAATTAAACAACAACAAAAATTTATTTTTATCATATGTTTAACGTAGCAAATACAATATTTTGTATAGTGTTAAATAAATTATATGCATCTCTTCTAATAAACTAGCACAGATAAGATATGAGAGAAATTTTTGGCTATTTATCTAGGAAACTATACATTGCCTATTTATTAGGCATTCTTTTAAAATTGAATAATTAAAATTCTTTCTTAAAAATTTAGCCCAGATGGATTCTCTTAAGATTGAGGAATTGTTGGGGAAAGGATCTTCTGGAAAAGTATACAAAGCACTAGATACAACAACTAAAAACCATTATGCAATCAAGAAAATGAATATTCATGCAGAGAATGGTGTTTCGATGCATGCCATACGTGAAATAAAATTATTGAAAAAATTAAAATCGAAATACGTAGTTGAATTACATCATATTAGGGCTATAAACAAATGTATTGATTTAGTGATAGAGTACATGCCGTTTACTTTAGAATATCTCATTTCATCTAAATTTTCATTCACAGATAATCATTTCTTTTTAATTATGTATCAATTATTACACGCTGTTAGTTTCATACATTCAAGAGCAATAATACATCGAGATCTTAAACCAAGTCATGTTCTCCTAGATCAGAATTGTAATATAAAAATAATAGACTTTGGTATGGCAAGGGAAGAATGTTTAAATATGACAAATAAGATAAGTTCGCTATACTACAGAGCCCCAGAGACATTGTTAGGTGATACTCAATATTCAAATAAAGTTGATGCATGGGCTGTTGCTTGTATAATCCTTGAAATTAAAAATGGATCCCCTGTGTTTAAGGGTGACGATGAGATTTCACAGTGTAAATTGATCCTATCTACTTTTGGTCAACCTGAAACTAAATACCCCTGGGATGATCTATATAATGTGCAGAAATATGCTAAAACAATGACTTTTGAAGCGTTATTTCAAAATAAGTTTGGTCATCTTGTTGATGAAAAATCACTACAGATATTAAGAGAAATGATGCATTTGGACAAGCATAGAAGACTTTCTGTACAAAATGCAACAAAGTTAGAACCTATTAAAAGGGGCGAAAGTATCAAATGCTGTATTGAACACAAAGCACCAGACACTGATAACAAACGATGATTAATTACATGAATAGAGCATCAGTGTAACAAATCAATGTAATTTTGAAAATTAAAACTTTATTTTCAGTTTACTTTTTTGGTCTTCTCTTTTATTGAAAAAATTTTTGGTAAAATTTTATCCCCAATGGTTAACTACAAGATTAACAGCTTAAAAACATTCAATCCAACTATCAATAAAATACTTAAGGAGGATCTTTATGATACAGAAGATATTTCTGAGAAAGAGAGAAGGTTTTTTATGAAGCACAAACCTGCTCAGAGAATTTCTAGAGTGGATCTTACTCCTGGTGATATTGTTGTTGTTTTGGAAGGAGTGCACATGGGTAAGCGAGTTGTATTCATTAAACAACTATCAGAATTTAAAGCACTCGTCTCTGGAATTAGCTCTCTCAATGGTGCTTCTCTTTTTAAAATAGATGAGAGATATCTTTTCAAATTAAGATCCAAAGTTGAGGTTTCTGATTTCAATTTGAATGTTGAGAATGTATATGAAAGTAAACCCAATGAGAACAAGAAGGTTGATGTTGATCTTTCATCTGAGGAGAAGGAATTTGAAAGATTACTCTTGGGTTCTATTTCCAAAGTCCCGTACATGAAAACATATCTTTCTGAGGCATTTAAAATTGATCATAGTGTTGAATTCTATTCTCAAGAATATTAAATTCGATTTATATCCTCTAATTAATTATTTTTTAATTTTCCTTAATTTATTAATATAATAATTGTATAGTTTGAAAGTTATGTATTAATAAGTTTATTTTAATATTGCACTAACTATTGAACAAAATGTAGATAAATTTATTTATATGTTTAATATCCATCAAGTCAATATTTGAAACTACTATGATTTTGGATTGCCAAAAAAACTTCCATTTTTATACGCAAACTAACCTAGAATTTGTATTAGCTACATTTCAAAGAGCTCAAAGTCAGAGTCCAACATTTCTTCAATCTTCTTGTCTATTTCTTTAACTCCGACGTTATCAACTGTGTAAATTATAAAATTTTTCAAGGCTTTAGAAATAAACCCATCAATAGGATCACATTCCTTGAGCAAATACCATTCTTTATTCTTACTAACTTCTGCTATAATTTCAGGTCTCTGAAATATTTGAAAACTTGCTTTTTTAGATCTCATTTCAACCAGCTGAAACTGGTAACAATTTTGATCTAGAGAAGGATCAAATCCAAAACGTATCCAACACTTTCTCCAAGGGCCAGATGTAGTAAAATAGGCATGTAAGCCGATACATCGCTTTAGCATATTCAAACTTATTGACTGTTTAAATAGTAATTTGCATTTTTCGTATTGGTTGGCGACTGCTTTGAACCTAGCAATTGATGTTGATGTAAAGAAACTTCTGTAAAATGAATCTTGTAATTCAAATTGCTCTTTGGTGAGATATTTCTTGAGTAACTGAAATGATTCTTCAGGATACGAATCTGGAATCATCTCACCATACTTTACCCGTTTAATCGGTATTCTTGGAAAATTATCATGTTTGCAAACTGCAGAATCAAAGTTCTCGAAGTGGGAGGATGTTGTTGTAATTGGTAAGGGTATTTCGGGAAATCCTTTTTCTCTGATGTATTTTTTCACCTCAATAGATTTTTCTAATAAGACATTCAAATTACTATTAATTAAAGAAGAATGGATTGATTCGTAAAATTCACGAGTACTTTGTACAATTGGAACATAAAAATCAGCGGGCGTTTCAAATTTGTTAATTTTTTGTATCTGAGAAATTATTTTCACCTTTTCATTTGTAATTTCTAGTTCAATTACATTTCTATATAACTCTACTTGTGTTGAGTATACTCGTTTTGAGAAAATGTCCCTTGTAAAACGCATTTCAAATCCATTTTCCAATCTAAATAAAAGTGCGTCATCTTTTTTGTGAATTTTAAAAGGATAAAGTACCCATTCAATTTTATGCTCCATTGCAGGGGTAAAAGGTAAAAATATAAAAGTTAACAATTCAATTAAATACCAAAAGTTAACATAAAGAATTTAGTCATCTTCGCTGTCAGACATATTACCGTTATCACTCTTTGTGTCATTTCTTTTGCTTTTTGAATTGTTTTTCTGTGTTTTTGTTTCGGATTTCTGAGACTCATCATCTGAGCTATCATCATCCTTCATTTTTATACTATTATAGTCATTCAATTTTGATTTTTGCGAATGCTCCTCTTCTTCATGTTCTTTTAAATTACTTTTTTGTAAGTTGGATTGATTTTTTAATTCATCTGCAGAAGTAACATTATTTGGTAAATCGATAGTACCGCTCAGAAGATCTAAAAGTCTGCTAGAGTTACCTGGATTATTAACTATTGAATCCATAGAGTCATTATATGGATTAGTTAAAAGATTGCCATATTCGCCGTAGTTTTGATATACAGCCTTATCTGCCAATATATTACCCAGCTGAACTAATAAGTAAAGCATTTGTGAGAATATTATGAAACTTTTTTATATTTTAATTTTTCAAACGTGAAACACAGCATTTGTTTCAGCATGTTTTATCACTTCAAACCTGAAAATATTATCAATGAAAATCCCTTTACAAGTTTTTATTCATTTCTAGAGGTAAATGTTTTGAATTTTACTTGTCGTTGAATCTTTAATCAAATTTTTGTTTAGCTTGCTATATAAATACAGTCATATGCTTAGTATAAATTTATTAATTGTAACGTTAGGCTAAAGTTAATTTATTACATTGGTTTTCTGGATATGAAAGTATGTAGACAATCCTCTATCAACTCAACAATATTAAAATAATCTAATCCAACAAGCTTACATATTTTTTCTTGAACTAATGGCTTGAAATAAAAAAATTCCAAAAGTATTTTCTCACATATGACGCTTTTACACTCAGGATTAACGAATTCTTCTGTTTCTAAATAATTTCTGACATTAATACCACATCTATTAGATATAAATATTGAAATGCAATGCTGAATGGCCTGAAGTTTTGGAAAATTGATGGCACGAAGGAGCACCATCACATTAGAGGATAGCAGTATCGATTCAAACTCATTAATCTGCCCAAATACAACTTTATATAGTGGATTTGCTAATTTAGTAACAATTTCTGCTCTTTTAACTAGCTGATTTCCATTTTTCGAAACAGGATCATACGGTGAATATGTAAAAATTCTGACGATACCATATTTACAAACCGACACAATGGAAAATTGCAAAGCATCTGTTTCAAAACTAGGACAAAAATCTATTCCTCCAAGAAACCTACAATTTGGAACAAGACAGGAACGACCTAAAAGATGCAGTTTCAATGGATCCCTTGGTCTCAGAAAGAAAAAATATATTCCATTCATAATGTCCGAAACTGCGATTAAATTCTTTGTAACAAAAAGAGAAGTACAAAGCAAGGATAGTTCATGTCTTCCAACTGCAGCTAATCCTGTATTTTCATTAAATTCATAGATCATTAATTTAGTTCCTACACATACAGATATCAATGATCTAACTTCCTCACAGAAAAGACATGGATTTTTGAGTGTTTCTGAGCATATTAGCTTAAGCTTCTTGGTAATATGCAGATTGTCAGGATCGGGTACTATATTTACCAATGAATACACAATCAGCTTTCCTTTAGTCATTTTATCTTCACCTTCAGGAAATGATGTGCAAACTACTAAAAAATTATTGAATATGACCTTTATATCACAAATGAGTTCATTTTCTTCCATAGTTGTACTTGAAATTAGTTTAAAATCTGGACTTCTAAGTTCTATTGAATATTGCAGTGTTCTACCTCTCAGAGATGGATTTTTATTGACATATTCTGCTTCTTCCTTATTTATAGGCTCTGAATGTAACTTTCCGCCAGGTTTATCACTGATATGAACCATTGGGATGAAAGGATGATAAAAGAAAGGCACTTGTTTAGCAACTGTGAAGATATTGCAGTCCTTCAGAGAGATCATATGTTTTATTGAAAATCTTTCGCGATAGTCTTCAATTAAATCAATGCTCTCTTCATTTTTATTAACGGTATAATTGTTAACTAATTTTGTTTCATTTGCATTATGATATTTTTCAGTTATGGATTGTAAATTTGAATCTCCCGAAGTAGTGAGGTTATTATGGTCGTTAGATTTATTTTTTTCATTATTCCTTTTGGTTATTTCGTTTTCAAATAAATACAACCTTTTAAGTGTTAAATTCTCAGTGAAAATTAAATTTTCAATTTCTGCCAATTTACATTTCAGAAGATGGCCTTTTGATGTGGCAAAGATCCATCCATTTAATAAGATGGGAAATCCAAGTTTAATTGTTGTGTCATAAACATAAACGTCTTGATCAAAAACTATAATGCATGGATGCTTGGATCTACAATAGATGTAATTTTTTAAATCAAATAGGGCTGGTCTTTCATTCACAAAGCTTATAGCTCTAGGTATTAATAGTTTTAACAATCTTTGACAGTTATATTTGTAAATATAAAGCTGCTTAGTAGTTCTGAAAATAAAGTAATTAAAGGTGCTTTTAAAAATTCTAATTTCAAGTATTTTTTCACTCGTTGTATAGTTTACCAACATATTGGGCAAAGATTCTTGGTTTTGAATTAATATCTCCTGAATATCTGGCCCGGCTATAATTTCGTCATTGAAAATTTCATTATCAAACTCGGTAATTTTTCGTGAGGAAAATAGTATTTTCAACGATGAGATATCTATATATTCAAAAGTCTTGTTTTTCAACAAAGCCAATTTGCCTTGATAGAAACACCATGCAGCTACTCCAGAAAAGGATTTAATCAATTTCTCATTTAAGAATATACTCAAGATGCCATTATTATCTAAAAGTGCCGTGTATCTGTCTTCAGAATAAATGTTAAATTTATCATCATATATTATTTCAATCAATTCAAGTTCATCATTGATTTTAAACACATGATTCTGTGTGTGAATAATAGGAACATTATCAAAGATTGTTATTTTAGTAATTTTCATATCAATTTTATATTTCTTATAAATTAGAACTTCGATATTAAAACTAGCTTTATAAATACCACTACTAGAAGCCAGTACCAAGCTATGCCCATTAGATTTTGAGAAGCCAGTAATTAACCCGATATTTTTTAACTTTGCTTTTTCATGAATTACAAAGCCGATATTGTTCTGTCTGTAGATGTTTATATTATGTTCGTGTGTATTAAGTTTGCATATATCAGCTGCAGCAATTTCAGTCTTGTTTTCACGAGTATCATGGATATTTGAAAAAGTATATAAAATGCTATCATCGTAAATAGATCCAATACAAAACACATTTTCATTACAATCAACACAGCTAGGCCTACCTATTATTCCAATAAAGGAAATATTTACACCCAATATTTTCTTAATTTCGAGTTTTAATTGAAAATTAAAAAACTCGCCGTTTCCATTAATAACAAAGATAGATTCTCCCTTCAGAAATATGCATGGATTTTCAAGAAATATACTCCTCGACTCCTTGTAATTATCATAAACTGATTCAATAATGTTGAGTCTTAAACTATCCTTCAAAACAGATGATGGTAGGTTTTGATTCAAACATATAATAAAGCTTTCTCTCTTATATTTTATCTGAAGAAAATTTCTATTTGCAATAACTATGAACTTTTCTGTAATTTTGAAACATATGGGATCATTAAGTGTATCAAATTCATCAATCTTCAAAGGTATTCCATCCAAATTAATTATACACGCAGATGAATGATCCTTATCCTGAGAATGAACAAACAATGTTGAAACATAGCTTGGCATCATTAAAGCTTTTGTAATATTATACAGAGCAAAACTAGAAAATTTCATCACTCTTATTTCCTCTTCTTTAGTATTGAAATATTGAAGTGTATCCTTATTGTATACAATACAAATGTTATTATAAACATCAAAGTTTGATCCATCTACAACTCTAAGGACAATGGGATTAAAATCAATATCACATTGTACTAGTTTATTGTTGTGAAAGAGAATAACTATCATTGAATCTGCTGTCTTTCTTATACCTAAAATCTGTTCATAGAAATATCGTTTACGAACTATATTCAAAGATTGATCGAGAACAGTTAAAGTAGAATGATGGTGAAAAAGAAAATAATCTCCAATAATCAGCACATTTTCTACAGGATTTGATATTGTGGATTCTCTGTACAGATAATTCATGGGATGTAAATTTTTAAAATTTTTGTTGCCTAAAAATTTGAAGGAAGAAGATATAAAGCTTATAAAATATCATTCAAATAACATAAATTAATTAAATTAGTAGAAAGCATAAGCATCTTAATCCAAATTTTATGTATATGCATTGTATTATTCTATATTGATTTTTAATCAGTAATATATTTAGCAATAGATCAACTGCAGTTTAATATTAAATGAAGTTTAGATGCGCATTTGTTTTAAATATCGGTGTGTTTATATATTATCATTCAATTTAAAACCAGCAGACTACTTTGAAACTATAATTTAATTTTTTAGGATTCGGTAGAACTATACGGCTTTGTTTTTACATCTTAATTGAATTGCAGTAAGTAGTTTTATAAATTTACCTTTGTCTCTTGCCTTAAACCAATAATGCTCACAATCTTTTAAAATAACAAAATCAAGATCGTAGATTTTTATAAAATCACATCTATCTTCCTTTCCAAATGATATAATTTGCTCATTTCCAAATTTTGTAACAGTCAGTATATTCAAATCTGTAATATCATAGAGAATATTTCTATTTAAATTTGGTTTATAACAGCAAAGCCAATCTGTACAATATGAACTTTTTCCAGTAACAACACATAACCTTGCATCCCTTAAGTCCACTCTATATTTCTCAGGATAACAATATTCTTGATTGTGAGGAACAAGAAAGATGGATTTTGCAGGATCTGCATGTATTCTTTTAATCTGCTTGGATTTGTAACAAGTAAATTCGTTGGCTGACAGTTTAACATAGTTTTCTGTTATCCTTCCCGATGCACATTTTTTATGCAATTGATCGTACAATTCCCTACCAATAAAATCGTTATATTCAGTTGCTTCTGAAATAGAAATTGCATTTGGTACCTCCCCAAGAAAATAAGTGTTCGAAATGTCTAATTTTTTCCCTTCATCTTCAACTTTTTGAATTTTAACTATATTTAGAGTGTTTAAAAATGACTTTAACGGCTCATCTTGTAAATTTTCATTATAATACTCCTTTGATAAATGAGTTCTACTTTGAGAATTATTTTTGGTATGGGTTTTCAAAGTACTAATATTTGAAAGATGATACTTCGTTTCTACATTGCCTAGCTCATAGATATTTGTCGAATTAACTGGTTTTTTTAACTTCTTTAACTTAATTTTATTAAAATCACATTCTAATATTTTATCATGTTTAGAAATAACGTATCTATTTTTTTTTGCTTGTCTCCTTCTTGTAGTTCTGTAGTATTATTAATAATAGCTTTATAAGGCAGTATTTTGGACTGTTCCGTGCCATTTTCACTGGAAACACATTGTTCATTTAGCATTTCACAAACTTTTTTTAATGAACAGAGTGAGTCCTGCTCACTATCAACTGCTTTTAAATTTTCCGGTAGCTTTTCTATTGATTCATTAGTAATGGTTGTTGAATTATCAAATAAGGTAATAGAATATATATTGGATTCGGTCGAGACACAGGCAAGTATACTTTCATGGGCATCATTTTGTTCTCGTTCGCTTGAATTAAGTTTATCTTGCTTGGCAATATAATTTTGTTTCTTTGCTGAAAATTGATAAATCTCACTCAAATCATCGCTTCTAGCTGTCAATATTGTTTTATCTTCACTTCTTTTTTCTACATTCGCATTATCATTTATTTTTTTAACTGTCTGCTTAAGAGTACATTTATCCTCTAATTCTTCATTCATTTGTGGCTTGTATCTTCTTATTTCTTTTTCTACTTTCTTGTCTTGGTCATTTTCTTCAGAAATGGCTTTTATATCTACATCATCCTCTTCACATGCTAATATATAATCATTAACAGCATCTAAATCATCATAGCTCGACGAGCATATCTTATCGAGTGTTATCTTTCTAACAACCATGCTTACCTATTGAAAATTTAAATTTAAACAATTTATTCGTTTAAAAAACCAATAACTGGTCAAAATTTATTGTCCACCAATAAAATATGAACAAATTAATTAGCTTCTTCAACACAAAAGCTCATTGAAATCAATGCTGTAATGCTTTTGATTATATAATACACTTTTATCCCAAATCTATGACATCCAAACAAGAAAATAATGCTATCATTATCATATAAAAGTATTAGAGTATTAAAAAACCATACAATAATATTAAAATTATATAGTAAAGTATGCTAGTTTATTTACAAAATTATTCAAGGTTTAAACTGGTATCCTTATTCATTTTTGCTAAAAAATGAATTAAACACACGGATCGCTGCATTTTCACATAAAAATTCGGCACTATACAATGTAAATGTTTCAAAATGAAGGATGTTGATACTTCTTTTACATTTACTTAAGGCGTATTTGAATTGTTCTTTTTCGAGTTTATTAAAAATGATTTTATCAGAATGGAAAATGGTACATTTTTTCTTTGAATCCCTTTGATGAACTATAAACAGACTTTGCTCAAGTCTTTGTTTACTTGAACCATTAAATTTATAAAGTTGGACAAAATCTGAAGTGAGTATTAAATCATGGCCAATATAATTATTATACTTAGGAAAAAATTTTACATTCACAACCAATTGATCCTGAGCTATGCCATTACCTTTCCTTGAGTAAGTTTCAAATATCTTTCTATTATACATTCCGATATCTTCTTTTCTGGGGCCATTTATTGGATTTCCTCTTGTCTTTACTACATCATTTAGTTGAATATAATGAACGAGCATTTTTTCTCGCTCCTCCAAAACATCAGAATTTTGTTCAAGAAAAACTGTCAAAAAATCGTCACTTGACAAGGGTGGACTAATACCAAATAGAGAGCCAAAGACTAGATAACTCTCTGTATATCTTTTTTTACTGTTTTCATTTTTGCAAGGCTTTGATGATTTTAATCGTGGTCGTAGATTTGACTTTGCCTTAGGAATGTTCTCTTGATTGTCCCTCAGAACATCATATCTTTTACGTGTAGAATAATTACGAAAAGAATATGATGACTCTGGAATGTCTAATATTCTTCTTATCTCTTGTCTATAAATCCTTCCTAGCTCAGCTAAGTTAGTTATTGGATTGATTTGTATGATATGAAACAGTTCACTAAGTAATTCTTCATTAAGCATAATAAGCAATTGATTTCGATCCTCATCTAAAAGTTGATTGTTGCAACTGCACATTGGAACATGCATTCTCTTTGCCTTAGCTTTTTTGAATATATCGCACCAATTTTCTTGTTCTGTTCTATCCATAGTCTTGGGACAGTACTAAAAAAAATACTTGAGCAAATAGAAAATATATCAATTTCAATTTATCAAATATTAAAATCAAAAATGCATTAACAATCGATTTATTCGTGGATGTCTTTAATAAATATTGATGATTTTCAAGTGTAAGTTATAATATTGGCTATGAGTAAAATAGTAGTGTTCATTAAAAATAATTAGTTGACAAGAGGGTGAATAATATCTATTAAATTAATTAAAGTTAAATAGTGATGTGTGTTGAAATTATCGACATTGCCAAAATGCGTGTTAACAGACAAGAAGGTTTTAAAGCATTGAAAAAATTAAACTAAATTTTCCTTTTGTCGACTATCAACTATTATATGCATTTTAAATGTTTTTATCTAATAGAATAACTTTATTAAAGATTGAATTTTTCTAGTTCTTCAAATCCACAGTCGATAATCCTTACGGGCCAAATAGGCATTCCATTTTGCTCATTTGTCGGTAGTTCTTCAATTGCCTTTAATTTTTTTAAATCTCTTTTTTTAACTTTGCCAAAAACAACATGTTTCCCATCAAGATGCTGAAATTTGTTAAATGTAATAAAAAATTGACTACCATTCGTATTTACACCACTGTTAGCCATACTTAAAACACCAAATACATGTTTTTTAGAAAAATTTTCATCATCAAAGATTCTTCCATAAATTGATCTCCCACCTGTGCCGTTGCCATTAGTAAAATCCCCACCTTGCATCACAAAACCTTTAATTATTCTATGAAAAAACGATCCTTTATATCTCCAGACTGTATCTTTCTTTTCACAGCCCTTAAGGATTTTTGCAAAGTTGAGACATGTTTTCGGAGTTACATCAAAGAATAATTCAAACTCAATTTTTATTCTTTTAGTTTCTATTATATTAGTCTCTTTGTTCATTTTCGAATATTCAATTTCCATAAAGGGCGTAAGGCGTTTGAACTCTTCAATTTCATCCATAACATCAGTATATTGGAAATATGACTCTACTACAGCAGGCTTTCCTAAGTACAAGCATAGAAAAAGTAGTCCTATTTTCATTGTTTTACTTTACAAGGGATAAAAACTAGAATTTTACAAACAAAATGTACACACACCCAACAAACTAATTTAATGCATGCTTAGATTTCAAAGAAAATGAATTGATATGCATAAATTTGGCTTTAATTTTACTTTTATGTGAATAGTATATCTTAAATATATTTTTACATATACCATTAAAATAACTTAAATAAAACATAAAAAACAGTCATAAGAATATTTACTTAGAGAACATGTTTACCTTTCAAGTTTTAGTTAAATACACATCAGCTTAACGTAATCAAAATGCCTATTTAATTATAATTCATCTTTCTCATCAATTTCTTCGTCCTCTTCTGAACGTCCATGAGTTTCTTCATGATTATCTACATTCTCAGTATCCTTCGGCATTGATGTTTTTTCCTGATTTTTCTGTTGATGTTTAGATAACTCTTCAGCAAATTTTTTAAGAAATTCATTCAAAGCTGAAGAATTAACGTTAAAATCTTCGTCATCCTCTTCGTCATGTTTTTTCTTCTCACATTTAGTTTTTGACAAGATTTTCTTTTTCATGTTTTCGAAAATCCTCTTTATTCCTGAAAGAGAAGGCATGTTCTCAGATGCAAAGGATTTTAGTGAACTTACATGCTGCGATATGCCTGAACGTGCTTGTTCAGCTTGCTGTCTCAAGTTCATGAGAAGTGAGCTTGCAAATACTATTGTGAGGAAAATTGGTAATAGCTTCATAAGGGCATTATTTTTTTACGAAACAAGAAAGACATTCAAAAGTAAAATTAAATATAAAGCCACAAATAAACTGAAAATATCATATTAATATGAATTCACTTATCAGTTGCACACATACCAATCAGGGGATATATATCACAATCGTTAGTTAAATATATTAGTTATTAAATAAACTTTTATGATTCACATATTTTACAGATTCTTACTATATTTTATTAAATAAATGTTAGTTTATAGGCTATTTTAACATTTATTATTAGAACGGTTTTAGTAGCAAAAACTTGCAATCAGTGCTTTAACTTCAATATTAAAAGATATTTCTTCATATATGGACACACTTCTAATATTCTTACAATATCCATAAATTGTTCCTCTCTTAGAATACAACTTTATTATGAAAATAAATGGGCCTTTTCCTTTAGGAACTATATCTGCACTTTTATAGATTTCCATTAATCCAAAAAAGTCACAAATTATAATGTTATTCGACGAAATGCTGATCACGATACCACACAGTTCACAGTATGATATTTCTTTGCCATTTAGTAGAAAGAGCTCATTTTTTGAAGTAATTTTACTAAACAGTGTTGAGTTGAGTTTTTTCACAAAACCTATAAAAACCATGGGATATAATAACAACGGGCCTTACAGACGTAATTGAAAAATATTTGCAAAGCACATTTTATATCTTTAACTATTTTTCAGTGCTAATAAATTGATACATTCTACTTACTACGGAATAATATCTTATTGATAGTTTCATATTAAAAACAAAACATATGAATAATTACTATAGGCGCATTAGTTAAATGTTTTTATCCTTTTCTTTATGTATAATTTTGGCTATTGTCTCTTTCCTCTTTCTAAAAATTTTACAAAAATTTTTACCCTGTATGTCGAAAATAATTAGAAAATTCAGACAAATAAAGAAGAAAGAAAGAATTGGAAAAGAATATACCCTCTTTAAATACCCTGCAGTATCCGAAACTACCAAGAGCACTGTTGTAGATCTTATTCATGAAAGAGGAAAATGTGCACCAATAGCTGTTCTTGAAATCAATGGTGAAAAATATAATGTTGCTGCAACAGAGGGCCTGAATGTTGGCTCTCAGATTACAATTGGTAGTGACGTAGAAATAAAAATAGGAAACATCACTCATCTAAAGAATATTCCTGAAGGTTCTTCTGTACATTCAGTAGAGTATGTTTTAGGGGATGGAGGTAAACTTGCAATAACAGCTGGCGCATTCTGTGATATTGTAAATCACAGAAAGGAAAGCAATCAAACAGTTATTCGAATGCCTTCTGGACAGAAGAAGGTCCTTAATTCCGATGCTAGAGCTATCATTGGTCTTGTTGCAGGTTCTGGTGTAACCGAGAAACCTATTCTTAAAGCAGGGACAGCTCATTATCTTTACAAATCTAGGGGACAAATCTTTCCAAAAGTTAGAGGTGTGGCCATGAATCCAGTTGATCACGCTCATGGAGGAGGTAATCATCAGCATATTGGTGCCCCAAGTACTATTGCCAAAACTGCTCCATATGCACAACAGGTTGGATTGATTGGTGCTAGAAGCACGGGTAGAAGAACTGGTTCAAAGAAGAATATCAAGTAAACTTGTTTTCTCTATAATATCTATTCTACTATATTTTATTCTAAGTTTAATTTATTTAACTGTAACATAGCTAGCTAAATGATCAATATTGAAATATATTTTTCAAGAGATAGGTATTGAAGGTCGTATTTTTTATTGTTTCAAAATAATCAATAAAAATCTATCAAAGTACAAATAAGATATTCAACTAATGATAAAAGGAATATTCATTTTCAATACAGATTATGAGACAATATTAACGAGAATATACTGTAAATCAATAAGTATTAAGAGTATTATAAGTGTTTTAAAATCTAACAACGATTCTAATTTCATTGACTTGAACAGTAATATAATTGTATACAAGCAGTATGACGATTCAATAATATGTTTTGTGGCAAATGAGGAGAATGAAATGCATATTTTAGCTTTAATTACTGTTTTAATGAATACTATTGAAAGAATGTTAGGTAGTCTCAATCATAAATCACTGATTTATCACTTTAAGGATACTTACGCAATAGTTGACAATTTTGTTTTAAATGGTGTGGTAATTGGCTTAAATCCTGCTGATATTCTTAGTTCTTTAGAGCATACTCAGTCTATTATAGATCAAAACAATCAATAGTTGGATAAATTTATTATCAATATAACTTGTTATTAGTTAATAAACAAAACTTAAAATTTCATGAACTTTCAAATAACATAAAGAAACACTTTATTGGCAATAATTCGCTCCATTCTACAGCTAACTTATCTATCATCAAATGCTTTTCATTCAAAAGTTAATTTTTGTTATTAAAGCAATTTATGACCGTATTGATTCATGCAATATCATAACGTTAATAATATTATCTTTTGTATAAACAATAGCTATTTATTCGTTTAATATATAATATATCTTTTTAATATAAAATATAGTTCTTATAGCTAGCTTTCCCATACGAATAAGTGCATTGCATTCCTATTCTTTATACCAAATTTATTTTAATCATCACTCATTACTTTTTTTTGTATCTAACAACAAATTGTTTTGAACCCATGGACAACAAAGTAGAATTCAAACTGAAATTCTTGTTGAACAGTTTAACTTTAAAGGTCCTTGATGTTAAAGACATGTCAGATCCTAAAAAAGTGCTATCTTTCAATAATCGATTCTGCGATTCTAAGAAAGTTCAGGCATTTTGCTCCGAAGCTTCCAATCTCTCTGCTTTTCCGTTACTTGGTGTTCCACTTTGTCAAAACTCCAAGATCCACAAGGCTTACTTCTGTGAGGTTTCAGTGGGAAGATCTCTCTTTGTTAGTAATGAGTATGCTCAAACTTTGGATGTTCCAAAAGACTATGATTCATTCATAGTTGCACAGAATGATGCTAAAGGCTTCCTTACAGACGCTAACATCGATATTTCAACGTTTTCTTATATTATCAAAGATACTTCTCGGGTGTTACTTTTGTATGAGGTCACTTTTGAATATGATGAGGAACTTGAGAAACTCTCCAGAAAATCATTTATTTGCCATCGATGTAAAAAATCACAATCTACAATGTTCTGTCCTTCAGAAAGAGCTAGTTTTTGTAAGGATTGCGACATACAAGTTCATAATGATGAATTCCTAAAGCGCCACTCAAGAATTTATTTTTCAGATGTGGGACAAAAGAAGTTTATATGTTGCTTATATCATCCAACAAAAGTTGTTGAGTACTTTTGTGAAACATGCATGGATCCAATTTGTGCAGATTGTAAGATTACTGGAAATCATTCTGGCAGAGATAAATGCGATCATCATATTATATCTTTCTTAGAAGCATGCCAGATACTTAAATCTAAAATTTCTGATTGGACAAAACCAGTTGCAGGACGTGTTGAGAATTGTAATAGGGAGCTTTGTAGATTTAAAGATAAAGTTGGATCATTTAAGGATAATATTACAGCAGTAAGACGACAAATTGAAAAAGAATTTAAAAGTCTTTTATTACAGCTGGATAGTATTGAAAATGCTCAAAGACAGATAATAAATGCGAAATATGCAGAAAGAGTGGCCATTGAAGAGTTTATGAAAAGAACTGAGACGTATCCACATGAACTAGATCCAGCTGACTTGCTGTTAGAATTTAATTTTATTCAGGAGCTTACTAAATCCGAATCGCAACCTGTATTTGATAAATATGATCCTGAACGAATTGAAACGCATGGTAAAATGTCACTTTTAATGCCAAAAGATACGACGCCAAAATGTTCAACAAGTGACTCTAAGGACAAATCGATCAGATGGAGAATTGAAACTATGCATATGACAAAAGAGCAGGATTCTAATTTACATTAAATGGAATTTAATGTTTAAATTGAAAGCTATTTTATTTGGTAAGTATTAAAAGTAAAATCTAAGATGAATGATATTTGTATGATTTCAATGTTTGATGATAAACTAGAGTTGAAAATTTACTAATTAACGATTGCAAACAAAAAATTTTTGAAAAAATGATGCCGCATTACTTAAACACTGCAATTATTCTAATATTTCAACAAAATGTTAAACTTAAAATTTAAGTAGAATTTTAATTTTATCTGATTAAGTTAATAATATCACATATTCGGCTACTTTCAATAGTATATTCGTATTTTCCCCTTGATGGCTCTTTACCAAAGTATATTTTTGTACTTCTCGCACTTTTATTACATTTTATTTCTAAAATAGATGACCTTTTAATATCACCAGAAAAAAAATCTACTCCACGATGATAATATAATGTTATGCTTTGTTTGGTATCATTGAAAAATGGGGTAATATTATAATTAAGATATCCATGGTTCATCATCCTTCCATCAGGATGAAAAAGTTTGAGTGGTGCATTGTGTTCAAACGGTGCTACACCTTCAAATCCCTTAATATTAATTATAATACTTTCCTGTACCATAACATCTAATATTGAAAGTGTATTTGATGAAAGTATTAAAATAAATGATCCTGATGAAATATTATCGAATGGATCAGTGATAAGCTCCCTACTATATCCAACTTCAACTACATAAGATTTATCTTTTAAACAATTAAAGTTGAAACGTGTTGTACTATCATTAAGTTGTATATATCCATCATTATTTTTCTCTGAGAAAACTAGCTGCGGATGGTAGTTTTTAGTTGTAGAAACTAATATTACATTCACATTGAAATTAAAATCAGGTGTAAATGTAAATATTTTTGAATATAGTAATTTTCTTTCATAGTTTGTAACCTGAGATTCTCTTGATGAGTTGGTAAATTTAAGATCAAAATTTGGAATTTGGTGAGTATGAAATATAGTGTCCGCTTGTTTTATTTCACCACCATTATTTTTTAGTTCCTGTAAATCAAGTTCTTGATTCAATGCATGCAATTCAAAACTGGAGCTTTCATAATCTTCGCTAGGATTATAGGAGACTAAATATCTATGAGATTCATATGGAAGATGGTTTTTTGTAATACCAGGCTTAAACAAATATGTTCTTGCTTTAATAAATAGCACATAACTAAAATAATGTAGTATAATCATAATCTTAGGATTTCTAAAGTTTTATAATTAATTTTAGGTCATTAAATTAAAATTGATGTCTGTAACTGAAGACGTTTCAAACGATTCAATCACATCAACTGTTAATTTTGATATTGTTTCATATATTTTACACTATTTTTTATATTAGCTGTTTTAAATTCATGAAATCAGTAGTACTAAAATCTGTTAAATTTATAAGACTTTTAGGTTTTGACGTATATTTGTAAATATTTATTTATATTTTAAATTAACTAAAACTCACACAACACAGCAATACTAATATACACCATACATTAATTTATCTTTCTTTACATTTCTTGG